>NC_056727.1:754730302-754757802 GCF_019279795.1 Protopterus annectens
TAACCCCACATAATGGGCCAGGAAGCCAACACACCATTTACCATGCCACTCTTGATTAATAACCAAATATTAATAATAATAAACACAAATAGCAAGATGCACAGTAATCTGAACAATTATAATACCAGCAGCTAGACAATGTATGGTGTAAATAATACTCTTTCCTTAGATAATAAATAATAGATAAATATGAGACACAAGATCTTAAAAACAAATAAAACATTGTTTAGAAAAAATTTAAAAAGTTATGCAGTGTTGATGCAAATGAAATAGGCAAAGATACATGCATTTTCAAAAAGAAGAGAACACAAAACCCACATTAACTGTATAGGCAGAATACTTAAAAGGGAAATTCTAACCACATCACTAAGTTTGCTGAATCTGACTGAAAGAATAACAAAGACTAACTGCTAAGTTGCTAAAACAGTATAAAGTCAGACATAGACAGCAACCTACATAGATGTTTCCAGTGCATGGCCTGACTTTACACACATGACTCTGTTCAAAATATTTAGGTTTTTGTTTCTTTCCACAGAAACCTGTGGTAATTATATTCATTTTTCTCAAATGTGGTAAAATCAGCAGAAAGACTAATAGGATTTCACATATTGCTACCAGCTGCTTGCACATGTCACCATTCACAGCTCTGGGCTGAGAATAATGTGCAATTACATACAAGCAATTAATTATTTTGTGCGTTAGAAGCATCTCTTACAATTAATTTCTGGCAGGATAAGATACAAAGTTCTAAACATATTTCCTAAATATCAAAGACATCTTAAAAATTCAACTTCATTGTGCAGCTTCAACTACCAGCTTTACAAAATTAAAATGTAGTTTATAAAACATTTATGGCCAGAATTAAGAAAGAAAAAAACAGACATCACATACATTTCAGATCTGTTTCTCTCCTGTGGCATCACAGTCCTATTATGGCCACCCGCAGTACTGATGTCCTATACAACTCCCTGTGACACCTGGTCATACAATGCCTTATCTATTTTATCTTTTTCAAAGATATGCATGCCATGTGTGCATGACGGCCTGCAGTAACAACTCCTTCTGGTTGGAGAAGTGTTCCAGACACAGACATTCTCTTTGGCCTATGACAGGGCATGTATATCTGTGGGTTAGACATATGTGGCAGTGTTTGTATGCATGAGCCATCTTGGCAAACCCTTGTGCCCCCACACTATCCCTTACCTTCATTTGGTGGCTCGTACCCATCTCCTATTGTGCTGCCACTGTTCCTACTCTGTTTCATACTGACAACAGCAATAGCATTTTAAATCTGCCTACAGTCTTGAAGTACTGTACTATATTGATGGGCACTACTGCTGTGCATATCCTGTACCACACACTTCCCTCTCTGCACATGGCCATGTAATAACACAAATGCACACAGATTATAAACATACATTTTCATAAACACATTGTGCTGTCATCCATAGTCACTACTAGCATGCAAGCATCTGCCTGTTCCTGGGCTTGGAGGCCATGGGCATACTATGGTCATGCACAGATGCTGCAAAGCCATTAGCACTGCCACTCTTCCCTGGTGTTACTTTCTGGAGTGCACCTTTGCTGTCCAACTATAAACATCATGTGGTGTCCATAACATTAGGACATGTGCATACAACTACCATTTAGCTCTTTGTTTTGAAATATTCACTGGATGTGGCTGCTTCAGACAACAGTTCAGCTGTCTTACCTGTGCATCTGTGTGACTAAAATATTTTTATCTTCTGCACAGGCAAGATAAGGAGCACCTACTGGATCATCATGATGGTCTTTTATGGAAGACTGATGCCGTGTACTATCTGGCCAGGGTGGTCAGTAATGCCACTGCCATTATCTACACTGGCAAGCAGTGCGGGCATTGATATAGTGACCTATGGAGATACAAGCTCATCATACTACGTCAGAGGAAGGAACAGGTTAGAGGGAATGAGCCAACATTTCACAATAAGCACTATATGTATGTTTTTACAGTGTATTTTCTGCCCAGTGTCTATTACTTTCCTTGACTTCTACTGGCAGGGCAAAGTGCACTGACTATTCTCAGTTTTCTTTTATACCAACTGATATGACTACCTTTAAGAGACAGATCTGTCTAAGGAAATCTGACAGATTGTCCAGGTGAGAGGGATATCATCCATTTCTGCATCTAAAATTGAAATTCAGTTTGTCATATGCATGAATACAGTTGCACTGTATTTTTCCTTTCTGTTTTGTCTACTTTTTCTTCAGGTTCAGCTGCAGAGTGGTGATGTTTACCTGAGTCTACTCTAGCCAATGTGCCTGTTGCTAGGTCACCATTGGTCCCTAACCTTGCCTCTTAACAGGTGGGATAAAAGTCATCCTGCTGAAGGTGACCCAGAGGGCACACTAATGGTTTCTGTAGCTACCTCCCACAAGAGTGGTGTGGGAGATACTAACCTGAGAGTAGCCCAAAGGGGTCCACCTAGGTCAGTCAGCATCAGGTGCTGTGATTGGTTGTCAGTGAGATGCAACAACAGTTTAACTCCAGCACTGGGACTCTAGAGTACCTCATTGTGCAGACATATTCAAACAATGAGCTAGCCCTGATCACCACCAGGTCACCAGAAGCAGGGTCACAGAGGTAACCAACACCCTGGTGGATCCTACTTTAGGCTAACCAGACAACAATCTCCACCCCACTCTATCCCTTATTATGGTATTTCCCTTCCATATGTATCATTCCCCTATACCCTGTTTGTAGTCCATTCATCCCTATCACCAGATATCCTCCTTGCATCTGTACACCTCCTCTATTGTTCTCCTTTTTGTGCCCATATCACCCCCTATTTCTGCATTTCATGTTTGTCTCCTCCTACCACTCTTTCTTCTTCCTCATTCCTTCCTATACAAGTTCCTTGGTACTGTTTCCATCTACCTTTCATCAAAGGAAAATAGGCATGTCTCACTAAGACATATATCCTTCCTCTCCTCCCCTATCTTTTCTTCAGGGTTCCCATGCTTGCTCTTGCCCCTTTCTGTCTCTCTTATGCCCCTTGCTCCATATTTATAGGATAAACCTAGTTGTCACTTTGCTGTTCTAGCCCTCCTTGACCTGTTCACTGTGCAAGTGTTGCAATTATGGAGTGTTTTCTTGCATGTGAGTATGGGTACAGTTCAGTAATGGGATTGTTGCCAGTAGCACAGATGATCTAATTTGCTCTGCATTCCTTTTCTCAGAATGTTTTGCTGGTCCTAATACATATCTAAGCGGCATCAGGCTATATTTCACTATACAGTCTTTATAGGTTCATATGTACTTTCTGGACTATTGATATGTGAGGATCTTAGGAGGCCTAGCATTATACTCCCATGGTAGTTTGATATTTAGTGCTGTGTCTTGGCATTGCAAATCCTTCTGATAACCCTCCCCAAAATCAGAATTATGAGATGTTGCAAACTGATATAGAAAAGGTAAAAACTACTTTTGTCTAGTAACAAACACCCTGAAACCCACAGCATAAAATGGGATATAAACAGCACAGAATGGAAGCAAAAGTTGCTTTAGGGTAGAGTCCAGCAGTGACCTGAAGGGAACTATGTGCACCTTAACTGTCACAAACCCTCTAAGCACTAGTAGGATCAAGTGTGATACTGAGATTGAAAAAAGGCAATGAAATGCTGCACATATACTGTCATCTTTATTATCCTGAATGCCAATGACAAAGCAGGTAACTGCTGTTGCAAGTACAAGCAGCCTAAAGCTTGCTAAGCATCATCACAGCATCAATTAATGGATGCATGCTTACCAAAATAAGAGTTCTTACATCACCTACCCGAAACAACAACTGAAAGAAAAGTGAGCACAACATATAAAATAAAGGAACAAACCGTACAAATCACTGTGCACTCTACCATAATAATATAAGCAATAACAACTGAAAAAATGGAAGCCTGAATAATACCATTAACAATAGAGAAAAAAAATGATTTATTTGAATTTGTTAATTCGGGTAGAACATTTACCATATGAAACAGATTATGCACAAAGCAAGACAAATAATTCACTGACCTAAAGAGGTCATTCATAGAACAAGATAAAACAACAATGCACTGATCCAAAGAAGCTGAAGACATGTCCACAGGCACCATGAAGTACAATACGAGACAAGGTGACTTAAACATTAAGGTAGACCAATGAAAAAAACTGATTCTTGTTACAAGAACCAACATAACAGACCTATCAGGGAATACTGGATCATTGCTGCAACATTATGCAATGTTTAACTATACCACCTCTGCACAATACATACTCCCGCAGGTACAGATACTACCAGTTCTGGAACTAACATGGTACAAACACACCTGCATATACGGTAAACCAATGAAACATAGATTTTAGATCTGGTCTGGATATAAGAATACCACTGAAATATCCAAAGCATTTATATCTAATATGCAGTCTTACAATAGCAAGAATTCTCAGAACACACAAATAAAGTAGAGCACTAGTATAGTATGCTGTGCACAACATTGTATCAACTCCACACCTCAAGTTAACAGCTGGCTACCTCCAAACAAATCAGACTGCACAAGACTAGACAAAAGATAAGGCCTACCAAAGCCTTGACTACATAGGTCTGAGCATCTGCAGCAACAGCATTATGAAAATACCTGGAGAAATACAAACAACCTGAAATGGTTCACTTAGGAGTAACCAAGTAAACACCCCCCATATTGGTCAAACCTAGATTCAAACTGGCTATTGCAGAAAAAGCCCTCTCCAAGATGGACTCTGCTATATGGAACAAACTAATAACAAATACAAAAACACACTGAAACTCTTCAAACATTAAAAAAACTGTGTTGGATTTGCAACAGGGAGGGTGGCCTAATGGTTAAGGTGTTTGCCTTACAAACACAAGGTGCAGGGTTTGAGTCTCACAAGGGATAATTGGCTAGGCTTACAATGGCTCGCAAGGTCAGTTAGCTTAGTACTAATCTATGAATAATCTATGAAACACAAATCAAAGTGCACATGCTTTAGCGACACTGGCTAAGTTTGTAGTTTATAATTACATGCATTCATATATGAGAATGTTTCCATCTGTATATTTTGTAAACAAACTGTTGAGTTTTGTCAGACTCTGTTTTGAATTTTCTGATACTCCTCAATTTTTTTATATATATTTCATATGTATTTTTTATGTATTTAATTTACTACTGAATTGTGATACCATGCAGTGATTTTTACTGTACTCTTGTATTTGGGCTGTGGCTGAAAAGGATCACTAGACCAGGGCACTTACCCAGTTATCAAACTGAAATAAATACATGGTCATTCCTAATGCCTACAACACCTGTGCTTGTTTATTGTGATTTTTTTTTTAATTCATTCATTTTGCCTGATGTCCTGAGGGCCCTTTGCCAATGTGGGTTTAGGGGTGGTAGAGTTTCTGTGTAATGGTAATTTTACTCTTTTCTTACCTGTTACTTTTTTGCCTACTGTAGTGTTTCACTTTTTCCTTTTTTGTGTTTTCTAAGCTTTTTTGACACCATTGTATTGACTGTACATTGTTTTCTTTTACTAACAAACCCTACAACACCAACATGTAAATCTCCATTCATGAAAACACAAACACCTCACAGGCCTAAACCACATACACAAACAGCATCTAGAAATGCACAAAGACACATGCGTTTTGAAATTGATTACTTTTTTGGTTGACAAACTAATTACATAAAAAGTGAATATCCCATTAGCTATGTATGCATCACAATTTATACCAGCAAATTAGATTCTCTGGAAAGTCTAATCTCCATCAAAATGTAAATGACTGACAATACCTATATCTGACAATCATAATAAACATGGTAATTCACAGCATGTGGAAAACAGCAGAACGTTCAGCAGTTGCTGTATCCCATATAATATACTGTAGGCCAGGGGTGTCCAACCTTTTCAGTTGCAAGGGCCGCACTGAGTCAACAGAAATGGTCTGGGGGCAAAAAAAAAAAATAAAAAAGGTGTCACATTAACTGAAGAGCAAAAAAAAAAAAAAAAAAAAAAAAAAAAACAGGTTTATGCGGACTGATGTGGCTGTATTGTAGGTGAATTTGAACAATAAATAAATTAATAAATGCATAAAAAAACAGTTAAATCTAATATTTTCTGAAACATAACCTTACTAATTTTATAATGCACTGATCAGTATTGAACAATTTCAGGGGCAGCCCAAGCAGGAACTTGGCAGGACAGTAGTGGCTGCTGAGTTTATATCACATAACTCCTCAAATATCAGTCATCCAGAAAACCCCTTTCTATCAGAACCTCTGCTTGAACAGGTTCTTTGTTAGTGAATCCTAAAGACTCACTGCTTTGTGTAAGCAGCTCTCTGTCAGTAGCTTGCTTTTGTTTTTAATGACAACTTTATTCAAAAGAAAAAGAAGTGTTCAAGAGCAACCTTTGACGTTGCACAGGGTACGACTAAAATAATGTAGAGTTCTAAAACTAAACTTTAACATTGTGACTAGTTTCTACTGTCATTAACAAATCATTACAGAAGTTTACCTTCCTGGATATGTTGCATTTTAGTGGTAAAAAGCCTAGTGATCATTTGTACTTTTGAATCTTGCTAATTTTTGTTGTATAATAGAAGTCTATGTCCAACTTTTATACTACACAGCTCACAGCTCACACCTGAAAACAAAGACAATCATGTCTTGTGTTCACATTGAAAATTTCTTTCTCTAAAGAAGCTAAACATTCTCCCCATAAAATATTTTCTTAAGGCAAGCTTGTTTTTTTTTTCCTTTTCTGATAGTACTTGCTTCCTTCATCCTCAATTATCCTTCTACAAGTCCATGCCTCCCACTTGTCTTACCCAATGTGAGCATCTGTTTCATTCCACTTTTATTTATAATAAAATAAAAAGAGACGAAAATCAGCTAAATGCAAGGTGTGTATTGAAGTGCTTTCTTGTGTATTCACTGACTAAATGCATAAAGCTGGATTTGTATTGCAGCATCTCTATTCCTGTTATCATACTGAAAATAGTTACAGCCTATGTAGCAGCTTAATTTTCCATTCACTATGAACAGCAGAAACGAACATATCAATCTGTATGTACTTTTACTGGTCACCTGTGCCTTGCGAGGATGGCCTCAGTATTTGGAAAAAATTCTTATCTAACCATATGCCACAACATTCTGGTGACCTTCATCACTGCTACTAACAATGCACTGCATATCTAAAAGTAGTGGTAATACCAAACCACCACTAGACCAATAAACAACTAAGCACTGACCTCCTAAGTATAACTCTGAGGCAAGCCATACACATCTCCAGAAAAACAACCTGACATTGCTTCCCTTTAAAATGCATCAAAAACACAAAGTACAGTTTTGTACCTACCATAAATGTAGATGTTCGAGGATCTCCATTGCTGCAGTCCTGACAAATGGGTACTCCGCTGCCCACTATCGGCCCGAATACCAAAGGGCTAGATCTGGCGTCGGTCACGGGCGCCTGAGACTGACGTAAGTACTTGTCAGTACAAATGCGCATGACCGACGCCATAACCTCAGTCTTTCTTGCCTCAGATGTCAGAATGCAAAGAAAAAAGAAAACACCACCCAAAAAACCCCAATGTAAAAAGAAAAAAGGGGGAAGGAGGGAGGGAAAATAGGACTGCAGCAATGGAGATCCTCGAACATCTACATTTATGGTAGGTACAAAACTGTACTATGTTCGCTGCCTCCCATTGCTGCAGTCCTGACAAATGGGTAGAATCCCATAGCAACGGAAAAAGGGAGGTTGGCCAACTAAATAGCAGGAGGAGTAGCAGACATGCCCTGTAAGACTGCAGTGGCAAACCCAGCTCTAGACCTGGAATAAAGAGGCAAATGATAATGCTTGGTAAAGATATGTACAGAACTCCAAGTAGCTGCCTCCAGAATGTCTTTCGTAGCTACCCCTCTCAAAAAAGCAGTAGAGGTGGCCGTAGCCCTAGTAGAATGAGGCCTGATCCCAACTGGAACCTCCTTACCATGACGAGAGTAACAAAAAGCAATACAATGGCCGATCCACTTGGAAATAGTTTGCTTTGAGACAGCTTTCCCACTTGAAGCCACAGCAAACGAAACAAATAACTGTTGAGATATCCGGAACTCATTGGTTCTGAACAAATAATACCGTAACTGCCTATGCACATCCAAAGAATGCAAAACTCTTTCCCCGTCATTTTGGGGGTTAGCATAAAAAGTAGGCAAATGTATAGATTGGTTCAATGCCACATTAGAAACTACCTTAGGCAGAAAAGTAGGATTAGTACGCAAGGAAACTCTGTCCTGGTGAAAAATCAGAAAAGGTTCCACTGCCATGAGAGCCTGTAATTCAGACACCCTTCTAGCAGAAGTAACAGCCAATAAAAAAGCAGTCTTCCAGGACAACAACTTCAATTCAGCCGTAGCTGCAGGTTCAAAAGGAGGCAGAGTCAGCTTTTCCAAAACAAAATTAAGATCCCAGGCAGGAGTAGGAGCCCGTCGTGGGGGTCTTATATTCCTTGCCCCTCTAAGAAACTGTTTAAGCAAAGGATGTGAAAAGAAAGGAGGATCACCATCATAGTGAGCCGAAATAGCTGCAGCATGCACTTTTATAGAGGAGAAGGACAAACCCTTGTCTAGTAACATAGTCAAATATTGCAAAGAACAACTCAAATTAGGCAACGTGACATCAAGGCCTTTAGCAGAACTCCAAAGAAAAAACCTCTTCCATTTATCAGCATAAACTTTCCGAGTACTGGGACGCCTGGCTTCCAAAAGGACATCCAAAACTTGTGGAGGGAGCTGAAGGCCCTCATCCTCTAAAACTGAATGCGCCAGGCTGTCAGATGTAGGGATTGCACCCTGACATTGAGAAAATGATTGTTTTCCTGAGACAATAAGTGAGGAATCCGTGGTAATGGCCAAGGTGTCCCGTGAATTAGGCTCCTCAGCAGAGGGTACCAATGTTGACGAGGCCAATCCGGTGCTATAAGGATCATGCAAGGTTTGTCCCTCCTGACTTTCAACAGGACCTGTGGAAGAAGAGGCAGAGGAGGAAAGGCATACACGTGAAGGTTGCTCCAACTGAAGGACAGGGCATCTATTTTCCAGGCTTTCGGATGAAACAGCCTTGTGCAAAACAGAGGCAGTTGGGAATTCAGAGGAGAAGCGAACAGATCTATGTCTGGAGTTCCCCAAGCCACGGTCAATTGACGAAATACCTGAGGATCCAACTTCCATTCGTGAGGATCCACCATCTGTCTGCTCAGAACATCTGCTAACGAATTTTGTGCTCCTGGCAGAAACTGTGCTCGAAGAGTGATGTGCAGATCCAAAGCAGTTTCCCATAACAGCATTGCTTGTCTGCAAAGAGGGTAAGAATGAGTACCCCCCTGCTTGTTGATGTACCACATGACAGTCGTGTTGTCCGTTCGAATCAACACAGTCCCGGTCGAAGTAGATCCTTGAATGCTTTTAAGGCAAATTGAACCGCCAGCATCTCCTTCATATTGATATGCAAGTGAAGCAACTCCGGGGGCCAAAGGTCTTGAATCCATTTTCCTTTGAAATGAGCTCCCCAGGCTGACTCCGAGGCATCTGTCGTTAATATCTGACTTGCCTCCGGTTGGGTCACAGAGAGTCCCTTGTTTAGGTGACATTCCTGAGCCCACCACACAAATTCTTTCTGAATGCAAGGGAGAATCCGAATGACAGTATCCAAATCGTGGCTGTGTTGAGTCCAAACGCTTTTGAGATACCACTGTAGCTTCCTCATATGCAGTTTGGCATTGGGAAGTACTAGAATGCAAGATGCCATGAACCCCAAGGCTTGAAGGACTGTCCTTGCAGTCAGCCTGAACATTACGGATAGCCGTTGGAAGTATAGGTGAAGATTTCTTTGTTTGTCTGGGGTAAGAGATGCCATCTGAGTAGCTGTATTCAGTCTCACACCCAGAAAACACATCTCCTGTGATGGTACTAGACTGGACTTTATTTCGTTCACAGAATACCCTAGGCATCTGAAAACTGTCATCACAAACTGCAGATGTCGAAGAAGTTCGAGCTTGCCCTGAGCCAGTATCAAACAATCGTCCAGATAAGGATAAATTTGAATTCCCCTTAGCCGGAGAAAAGCTATTACCAGAGCCAGGACTTTTGTGAATACCCTGGGCGCAGTAGATAAGCCAAAGGGCAACGCAGAGAACTGATAATGCAAATTCCCAGTCTGAAACCTCAGGAATTTCCTGCAACTGGGCCTGATAGGAATGTGAAGATAGGCCTCCTTGAGATCCAAAGTCACCATCCAGTGATCTCTGCCTAGCATAGGCAACAGCTGCTGCAGTGTCAACATCTTGAATTTCGGAATTTCCAGAAAGGTGTTTAGAATGGATAAATCCAGAATGGGCCTCCAAGTATTTCCCTTCTTTGGTACCAAGAAAAGACGGGAATAAAACCCCGTGCCTCTGTCCACAGAAGGAACTGCCTGTATTGCTCCCAACCGGAGCAGAGAAAAAATCAGTGCCTGCGCTTCCAGTCTTTGCTGATGAGGCACATCCGGCATACCTTTGAAAGGAGGGAATGTGTGAAAATAAAACTTGTAGCCTCGAGTTATAATGTCCAATACCCATTTGTCTTGGGTAACCAAATGCCAATTCCCTTTGAAAAGTCCCAGTTTTCCCCCTAGAGGAGCTGCCAGCAAAGCAGAGTCCGGCAGCTGAAGACACAGGTCATTGGGACTGCTTCCTAAAGGACTGACCCCTGCCCACCCCAGCAGAAGGGGTAAAAGAATTAAAAGGCCTAGAAGTAACAGGGCCCTGAGAAGAAGCCCTACCTCTACCACGCCTCGACCTGCCCCTAGAATGAAAATCCGAAGAGGGAAAAGACCATCCCCTAGCAGGCCAATTCCTACTGAACTTAGGGGGCTGAACCTGTAAGAAGTCCTTTACCGTCTGCATAGACTTAGCTTTTTCCTCCATCTTTTTCAAAACTGATTCCACCGGAGGGCCAAAAAGAACATCAGATTGCAAAGGAGCATCCATAATGCGAGCCTTAACATGCTCTGACAAGGACTGATCTCTAAGCCAGGCATGTCTGCGAACAACAGAACTAGTAGCAGCCACCCTGGAAGAAGCTTGTAAAGCATCAAAACCACACTGCAAAGAATGCTTACCAACCTGGTCCGAAGCATGCACTAAATCCTGAAGCTCCTTACAGTCAACACTTTCAGACAAAGCATCCACTTTACATTTCAATTGACTCAGCAAATAATTCTGATACCTGAGCATATGAAATTGACAATTCAAAGCTCTCATAGCCAAAGTAGAAGAGGTATACAGTTTTTTACCCCACCTATCCAGGGCCCTAGCATCCTTGTCCAGAGGAACCGGATTCTTAACCACAGAAGCCTTAACACCTTTGGGGCCTTGAGAAATAGTTTCTGGATCAGCCCTAGGACTCTTATACAAGTACTTGTGAGCTTCCGGAACCCTGTAGTACCTATCTGGTTTAACTGGGGCAGGGGGCAGAGAATCTGGGTTAAGGGCAGTCTCAGAAAATACATCCTGAACAACATCCAGTACAGGGGGAATAGCCAAAGGCCTGTGCTGAGGTAAAAACAAGAATTCCCTCAGCCTTTTACGAGAATCAGAATAATCCTGGCCATCCCATTGGAAATGTTCTCTCATGGAATGCAAAGTTTCAGAGAAAGAAAAATCTTCTGGAGGGGACGCAGAGGGAGTAGCATCCTCAGCCTCCGAATCAGAATAGGGAGGGAAATCCTGAAGCTCTTCCACAGAGGAATCCGACTCATTGGAAGACTGAACCAGACCCCCCAACTCTGTGTCAATCCTGGGCCGCTTCACAGGGGGGGGCATGGAACCCCTAATTAAAGTAATCAAATCTTCAGCCATCTTTAACATGTGCTTCCTAGGAGCTGGACCCTGGGGAAAAGCACCAGCAGGGATAGACTTAGATTTAGAATGGCCCTTGCCCTGAG
This sequence comes from Protopterus annectens, assembly GCF_019279795.1. NCBI lineage: Eukaryota > Metazoa > Chordata > Ceratodontiformes > Protopteridae > Protopterus > Protopterus annectens. The sequence continues at coordinate 754,742,322 of NC_056727.1, forward strand.
AAGGAGGAGGTCCAACTACCCTATGAGGGGAGGAAGCTACCGACAACAAAGAAGCACCCTCAGCCTGGCCTAACACAGGAGAAGCCACTTCCTGCAGTAACAAAGGCTCCCCTAGACACACTGGTAAACTGTCAGAAGGAGCCACTGAAGCAGTCAGTGGTTCCACAGAACTGACGTCCGGAGTGGACGCCTCAACCTGTTTGGACCGCAAAGACTTATCTCTGCGCTTCTTAGAAGAACCAGTCGTCGGAGAATCCGACGGCATGTTATAATTACAACGCCTACCAAACACTAGCCTAGCACAGTCCAATCGACGTTTAATAGTACGCTTGTTAAAAGTAGCACAAAAGCGACACCCAACAACGTCGTGCTCAGGCCCTAAACAAGGAATGCAAAGTGAATGGTAATCCCTATGAGGAATCTGTTTCCCACAAGAAATACAGTTATTAACTTTTTCTGACATCCGGCAACACTGAGGCAAAAAAAAGACAAAAAGACAAAAAACGTTCCCAACAGGGTACTTAGCCAACTTGGTATCCGGTCTGAAACTCGAAAACCGACAGTTCCAGAACGCCGAACGGCACTTGCAAAAACTGCTTCTGCTGAGGACCATGCGGCAAGAAAGACTGAGGTTATGGCGTCGGTCATGCGCATTTGTACTGACAAGTACTTACGTCAGTCTCAGGCGCCCGTGACCGACGCCAGATCTAGCCCTTTGGTATTCGGGCCGATAGTGGGCAGCGGAGTACCCATTTGTCAGGACTGCAGCAATGGGAGACGACGAACATCACACAGATTTCAGTAAATGCACTGCTATTTCATCCAGTGTGTTTCTACTGAGTCTAGAAATAGACTAATTTTTCTGCATCTGCTGCAAAATGGAACTGTGATTTGAAACCATGAAAGTTAAAAGTGAGCTAAATAACTTGCACAGCGAAGGTAGTCTACATGCATTATTTATCCAGTAACTTGGAATACTTGGCAAAAGAAAAATATGCAAGACAGACAGCCTTCCCATTATGGTTAGGTGCTGATACCTTTTGCAAACTGTAAAAATGATGTGCATCTAAAAAAGGACACAACTTGTCAGCCTTTTAAGGACCTGGAGCCTGTGAAACTGGACACAGACTATTCCATTTTAAAATGCTTTGAGAAATGCAGCGAAGTGCACATACTGCTGACTTTGGACCAATCCTTCAGTTTCATCCCCTGTCGACACCACTTGCCAGCAGAAGAGAGGTGCCACAGGCCAAATTAAAAATTCTGCCATAAAATTTGAAGCGTTTATAAAAGAAACACATACCCATAAATGAAACCTTGACAATTTTAAACTAAGAGGAAACATTATCCTTATTAGAATCCTAAGAGTAACAGAATGTATGTACATTACATAAAATGTTTCTCCTCCCTAGACAAATCAGGGAAAGAAATCTTTCTTTTTACTTTATTTTGAAGAAAAAACAATTCCTCAATCAGACAAAACAACACGGAAGCAATTCGAATTAAGGAATAAACCTAACATAAACACAAACTATTTACAAACAAAACAAACAATATACTAGCTAGCTAGCCCATATTTCTTCTCTTTCTGCAGAGGTTCAGCCGGCCAAATAGGTTTGTTTGTCTGGATTCAGTCTGCCAAGCTGCATAGCCTTGTAGTTTGGTGCATTCTGGTAGTATAACATCAAATTCTAAAAAACTTAAGTGACCTAACACTAACCTAGTTTAGGGAGCATTCACAGTGTAAAAAAAATACTTAGCTTACCTTTTGCTATGTTGTACTGTAGTCGGTGTGTATAAAATAAATCCTCTCTCCACGATCTCGCTCCTTCCTTCAGCTTTACCAGAAATATAAAAAACGACCGAACGGTGTTTTCGCGCATGCGCATACCAGCGGAAAGACGCTGGTATGAAAAAAACGTGAAAAAAGAAAGTTGGCGCATGCGCAGAACAGCAAAAGTACGCGGACGTGTAAACACACGGAAAAAAAGTTAAATTAAAATTAAATTTAAATTTAAGGGTCGCGGGCCGCATGGAAGAGCTCTGAGGGCCGCATGCGGCCCGCGGGCCGTGGGTTGGACACTCCTGCTGTAGGCCCACTGAGTGACTATGTGCGTCAAAAAAAAGTGTCATATGCATTTCAATGGCTCAGGCATCACACAATTAACTAACAGTCATATCCTAACTACAGATAAACTTTCACTGTAGAAATAATGATAAATACCATGCATATTAAAAAGAAAGGTGAAGGAAGATCTAAGAAAGAGTAGCCAGAATAGTAAGAAACACCACAGCAAAATGCAAAAATGTAAAGAAAAAAGAAAAAGATCAGATAAATAGCTGAACCAATCAGTAAAAACTAAATGAAAATTCCAGCCAAGCTAGAATTTCTGCTGAGTGACCTCTCAAACCTCTTGCATCAGAGGCAAATGGGACATATACAAATGACCCTTATAAACATCAGGTGCTTCAGCTATATGGCTATTCTGAATACCCATGACTTTTTTCTTTTTAAGTCATTTTAATGGACAATTTCAGGCCAATAAAGCCAAACCCCACTAGCTGTAGATAAACATATTTTAGCCTTGTTACAACCTCATCAGGCAGCACAAACATAGTATTTAACTAAGGATAAGAAACACAGGGCTGTTATACCCAGCTGATGTCCATTACCATTAGGGTGACTGTAAAATATCACAACTAAGACAAAGTGTGAGAAGGTCACGCAGATAAACCAATCAGTAAAAACTGAATGAAAACTCCAGCCAAGGTAGAATTTTCACTGAGTGACCTCTCAAACCTCTTGCATCAGAGGAAATGGGATATATGCAAATGACCCTTATGAACATCAGGTGTTTCAGCTATACGGCGATTCTGAATGCCAATGACTTTTTTTCTTTTTAAGTCATTTTAATGGACAATTTCAGGCCAATAAAGCCAAAGGAAAGCACATTTTGACAATGGTGAAGAAAGTGGAAAGAGACTAGAGATACCAAGTAAACAGAATAAAATACCAGATGTTTTTTTCTCTCACTTCACTAAAGAGAAAGGATGGATGGTACAAAAAGAACAACCTTGGAGTAATGGAAAATAACATGTGCAGGTAGAAACATATCTGGCAAAAGTAAGTGGGTAAGGCCTACAGAGCAGATGCAAGACTACTTAGCATGCTGAAAGAATGGTCATGTGTACAGAAATCCCAAACAAGAAGGATGTATGACTTGTCTCTCGAGGCTGGAGAGGTTCCACTCCACTAGCAAAGAGTACAGTGGTAGCTTTATGAAAAGAAAAGTATGAAAAAGATTCAGTGAAGTATAGACTAGTGAGATTCATGTCAGTCTTTGAAAAGGTAATGGGAAAATTCTCAGAAGTAGAATGCTTACATTTATGTTGAAACATAGGCTAAGATAGGCTAAGTTAACATCAGAGTGAACTCATGGAAGTGTTATATTGTCATTTAGCCCTGTCCCCATTTCCCAGTTGGGTAACAGCAGAAATGGCCAAAAGAAACCTCACTTTCATTTTGTGAGTACCCACCTAATCTAGTTCAGGGTAATGAGGAAACCAAAGCCTGTTTCAGCATCTTCTAGGTATCAGACAGATGAGCTAATCCTGATGCAAATTCCAGCTCATCACAGGACACTTCACAGTCATTCACTCTCACATGGCATGCACACCTAGCTGGAGAAATACCAACTGACCAACGGCACATCTTTGGGATTTGGAAGGGAACCAGAAAACATGTCAAAAACCTACTTGGACACAAGGAGGATGTCCAGAGTCTGCATAAAAGGGATCCACAGTCTAAGAACTGACACGAAGAACCAACAGCTATGAGCCATTAAAGCTAAATGCTCTACCAATGTACCTCAAAATAGAACAAGGAGATGTGAGTTTCACAGAGTTTATTACAGCCTTGATTAGAAGTAGGCCTAAATATAATAAGATATTATGAATCTCCTGCCAGGACAGAAACTAAGGGTGACTAATAGGAGAATGAAGTCAGAGAACAGAGAGATGACCAATAGGGTACCTCAGGGGTTATTTCTGGCACTGGTGCTTCATAATATAAATTGTGGAATATTATCATCTGTGGTTCATTTATTTTCAGACAACACCAAGACAGGGGTTGATGTAGAATATGAATAATAGAGGATGAGAAGGGATCTAATGTGTACTGGTTATGCATGCAACTGAAGGTAGTCAAGTGATGCAGCAGAAGTATGCTGAGCCCATAACGCAGAGGGGGATGGATCAAAAGCATTCTCACCTATTCAGTTAAGCAGAATATTGCCTGGAAATTAGTGCAGAGAATTAAAAACCAAGTGCACATTTTTTTACCATTTCTTTTTTTTTATAATTGTCCCCTATTCTTGTAAAGTGTGTTTTCTTATTCTAAAATATATCATTTTTACTTTAGTTACTTCAGTGGACCTACATTTATTAAGTTTAATAAACTGGCGTTTCTGTTTACTGTATGCTGAGCAACTGACCAATCACTTCTTGATTCCTTGTCATCCAACCCTGCCTTCTGATGATGTATTAGAGGGGCAAAACAGTTCTTTAGTGGGTTGACGTGTTCTGTAGTCTGCAGCAGATTTTATTACACAGAAATGAGACCAAATTAATTCCTCCCCACAAAGAAACCAAGCTGCTGGTGACACAGCATCTGCCTGACAGAGGACAACTTCAAATGTCCTACCCTGGTTACAGTTTTATGCCCGTTAAGGCACACAGACATTATACTAAAGGCCTGAGTGGAAAAATCCTCAAAGACTAAATCTATGAAGGCTGGAAACAAAATTAAGAGTATTTTAAAGTACTACTGAAATGAGCATTGTCAATTGTCACTGACAGTAAGTACAGTGGATATAAAAAGTGTACACACCCCTGTTAAAAATGCCAGGTTTTTGTGGTATAAAAAATAAGACCACAATAAATCATTTCAAAACTTTTCCCACCTTTAATGTGACTTATAACCTGTACAATTCAATTGAAAAACAAACAAATCTGATTGGGGAAAAATATAAAAAATAAAAAACGTACAATAAGCTAGCTGCATAAGTGTGCACACCCTTAAACTAATACTCAGTCCCTGCTGAATGGAAAACAGCAACAGTCACCCCCCTTCATAAAGGCAATACAGCAACATACCCTGGGAACTACAGACTCATAAGCTTAACCAGCCTTATTTGTATGGCCAAGGAATGAATCATAATCATGGACCTTATAAATAAGGATACAGGTGATCTCCAAATCCTTGATCTGACAGTTTGGTTTTGTCAAAGGCAGGTGATGCCTGATAAACCTGGTGGACTTCTTCAAAAACATCACCAGAGCCAGAGACGAAAGCAAATCTGTGCATACAGCCTACCCTGACTTAGCCAAAGCCTTTGACACAATCCCACATTCAGGCATCATTAATAAACTCTCCCAGTGGAATATCAACCCTTATGAAGTCAGGTGGGTTGCTAAGTGGCTCACCAACAGATCATACTCAGTCTCTCCCAGTGGAATATCAACCCTTATGAAGTCAGGTGGGTTGCTAAGTGGCTCTCCAACAGATCACACTCAGTCAGAGTTGGGAACTTTACCTCAAACAGTAGATCTGTCACCAGTGGGGTTCCACGGGTATCAGTGCTGGGCTCCATATTGTTTGGAATATACTTCTCAAAAGTTCAGGACAAAACAGAGGGGCTGTGAATGACTAAGCTTGCTGATGATTGCAAATTAGATTCAATCATTAAATCCCCAAATGATGTCTATATACTTCAAGAGGGGCTTACACAAACCAATGACTGGTGCCAAAGACATGGACTCAAACTCGATGCAAAAAAAAAATGCATTATCATCCCCTTTGGTAAAAGCGATATCCCTGCAGACTATCATATAAATAATGGTACTTGCGTATTATCGCAACCAGATTTCTAACCAATAATATGTAAGTACCAAACATTCATATGCCGTTCACTTGGCGACAAAATTATTTCATGTTATTGTGTCAATTTCAAAGTGTATAACTATTTAAAAAGTTCCCTGATTTTTACACTGCTGTCCTACCATTATTTTATGTTTTCGCCAGATTTCTTGGAGTACGAAATTTACATGAATGTCTGTCATCACTTAATTTCCAAAGCTTCCCTTCAGTTATGGCAGAAAGGTTAATGTAAAAAGTAAAATTGGTAATGTCCATTTTCAATTTGCTACATTTACTGATACTATTACAGCAGTTGGAAGTTAAGTGGGCTGTTGGACATTACTGATGCGTCTCTTCCTACTGCAACTAATTGCTCAAGTGTACCTAATTCCCACTTGTGTCTCACTGCCATTGCAGCTATACATACTTGTCAACTGTCCAGATTTTCGCACAATGTCCGGTTTTTCCCACATATTTAGGGTCTGTCCCTCATAAAATGTGTGACTGCCTACCAAGTCAGCGGGATGATTTGAGGATGGAAGTCCGTAAGTAATGAGATACATATGCCCTATCTGTAGCACCAGCCAGGTTAACTGCAGTTTTCATTAAATGTCGTTGGTAAAGGACGGTACCCAGCAAGAGGAATTTTGCAATTATTCCTCTTTCCGAAACAATGCAATACAATACTAATTTGGTGTTTGCGCACCCCTTTTTACTTTGAGATACACTTGTTCCACGATGACATTCTGAATTACAGCAGCTTACAAATCTGGTTGCGATAATACACAAGTACCTAAATAATAATACCCTAAGTAACAACTCAGTAGTTAGAGACTTTGGAATGCAAGTTGACTGTAGCCTAAACTTTGACCACCATGTATATACTGTGGTAAGGAAGGCATTTTGCGTTGCACACCTCATTAGCAAAAGCATTGCCTCAAGAGTGAAAGAGGTCACAGAACCCCTGTACTTGACCCTCATCAAGCCAATAATTGAGTACAATGCTCCTTTTGGTATGTACGGTACTAGGCACCTGAAGCAACTTGACAGACCTCAGAGGTTTCTAACCAAGAAAATTCAGAGTCTCCAGCACAAGTCATATACTGACAGACTGAAGTCACTGTCATTGTACTTAGTAGCGTACAGACTATTTAGAGAAGATTTGTGCCTGCCTGGCCTACACAGCAATCTCAAATTCAAACCTAATGACAATGCTGCACATCCGGAAGTCAAATGGGAGAAGAGTCACCCACTCCAAGGACCTTAGCTTGGCCTGCGACATAAAAAGGATCTGCTGGACAGACATATATGTCTCTCAGAGGTTGCCACTCCTGTCGAAATGGCTACAAGTTCACATCAAAGCCCCTCTCTATGACCCTGTTTAAGCATAGCCTGAACGACTGGATAGGAAGGCTTAAATTCCTACCAGGGATTTCACCTTTGACCCACCTAGATACGGGCAGTCACAGTTTCATAGGTGTGTACTAGGCTAATGACCCTGGAGCCTTTACAAGCCTAGCCCATAGGATTATCCTGGCATCATGCCACCCGACCTTAGTTCCCACTGTCTCTGTCGAGTAGAGCCACTGGAGTGATCCCCGGGATGAATTTTTTATTTCCCATCCACTCATCAAGATTTCTCTTGAAGAGGGCCAGTGAGGTGCTCTGTTTGACATGTATGGGAAGTCTATTCCATAGCATGGGCAGTCTCTGGGTTACGAACCCATCCCTCCAGCTTGTTCTGTTGATTGTGGTAATGAGGTTGAGGTCTCTGGAGCGTGTGGTGTGGAGGGACTGGGATTTCTTTAGATGTAGCATTTTTAACAGAGCTGGGTCAGACATGGATTTGTAAGTCAAACAGAGTTCACCTCTAAGTAGGTGATATGAGACAAAGAATAGTTGGAGTTTTTTGAGTCTGTCCATATAGGACAAGTGTTTAAGGTATAGAATTCTCTTTGTGAGGTACTTTTGCGGCCTCTCCAGTTGTTGCAGGTGTCTAGTGAGGTACATGCCAAATGGGGCATTGTACTTGAAGACTGGCCTAATAAGGGAAGAGTAGAGGGAGACAATGACCTCTTTCTTCCTGGATGCAAAACCCTTAGTAATGAGATGTGTCACATACAAGGACTTTCTGACCACAGTGGCAATGTGGTGGTCAAAAGAGAGGTTGCTGTCAACCTGTGTTCCCAGATCTCTTATAATTCCTTCTGTGTTCAGTGGACTACCATTGATGTGGAAATTCATGGGAACCACGTTTTTCCCAAAGGGGATGATGACACATTTTTTGGCATTGAGCTTAAGGCCATGGTTGTGACACCAGTCATTGGTCTCAATGAGGCCTTTCTGTAGAATGCCAACATCACTTGGGGAGTTAATAATAGCTCCCAACTTGCAATCGTCTGCGAACTTTGTCAGCCAGAGTGCCTTTGTGTTGGCCTGGACTTCAGAACAGTAGAGACCAAACAGGAGAGGGCCCAGGACAGGACCCTGTGGGACTCCACTTGTGACAGGTCGGCAGTCTGACTTAGAGTCAGCTACTTTCACACTATGGATTCTGTGAGACAGGTTGCAACCCACCTAGTGATATAGGGGTTGGTGCCTAGCTTGGTGAGTTTTTCTATGATTCCTGAGTGGGGAATGGTATCACAGGCCTTGGCCAGATCAAGGTAGGCTGTATGAACCACCTTGCCTTCATCCACAGCTCTGGTGACTCACTCAAAGAAGTTGACCAGGTTTAGCAGGCATGATCTACCCTTTGTAAAACCAAACTGTGTGGGATCCAGAGTTTGGAAATTCCCTATATCCTTGTTTATTAGGTCCATGATGATGTGTTCCATAGCTTTGATTATCAGACTCATCAGGCTAATGGGGCGATAGTTCCCAGGGTCTGTAGTCACTCCTCCTTTGTGAAGAGGGATGACTGTAGCAGTGTGCCATTCGGTAGGGACAAGGCCTGAGGTGAGGCTGTGATTGAACAAGGCACACAGGTGAGATGCCAGTTCACTCAGTAGTTCATGTAGAACACAGCCAGGGATATTGTCAGGGCCCATAGGAGCTGTATTCTTGGCCTTGGACAGTGCTGTTTTAACCTGTGGAGCAGTAATACTGGGTGCCTGGCAATCTACTGGTATTGTAATTGGTCCTTTGGTGGGGGAGAGAGGGGTAAAGTTGGTACTGAACCTGTCGGCCAGTATATTGGCAATGTCTGTTGGCTCGGTATAGGAGGTATCATTGTACTGTAGCTCAGAGCAAATCTGGGTATTGTTGTGGAGATTCTTTACATAACTATAGAAGACCTTGTGGTTGTCTTTATTATCTGCTGCAATTTTGTTTTCATAGCTAGCTTTAGAGGATTTGATGTGAGGTCTCAACTTTTTGTTGAGGCTGATAAGGGAGTTTTTCCAGTCTTGGGACTTCACCTTATTCCGCATCAGTTTCCTCCTTCTGTTGTACAGTTTGTTTATGGCAGGGGACCATCAGATTAGCTTTCTTTTTTTGGAGGAGAGCATCTTGGTTCTATTGGGTATGGCGAGATCCATGCATTTGTGTACGTGTTCGTACAGTGCATTGGTGTATGATTCGGCAGTCATGCAACTATTCTCCATTTGCGTGGGTGCCATGAAGTTAGCCACCTCTGTTTTTAGAAGCCCAAAGTTAGCTTTGGAGAAGTTTTCATGGTGGTTACCATTGTGAGGGGGAATGTGGATTTCCAGTGATTAGTTTGTGGTCGGATCTAACCAGGGAGGAGTTGACTATTGGTGTAGAGCAACGGTCGCCCATGTTAGTAATGACCAGGTCAAGGATGTTGCTACCTCTAGTGGGGGTAAGAACGAGCTGGTCCAGGGCATTGGAATTAATGAATTCCTGGAAACGTTGGGCAATTGTATTGGTACATGAGTAGTTTTCCCAGTTAATGGAGGGGTAGTTGACGTTGCCCAGTATGAGTGTTAGGTTGGACCCTAACATTATCCAGGGTGCTTAGGAATATGGAGTGTGAGTCTTGGGACATGGTTGGGGACCTATAGCAGGCAACGACCTGAATCGCTGTCTTACCCAATGTTAGCAGCACCTGAAGTATCTCTAATGCGTTATGTTGGGCTACCAGTCTGGAGGTGTGCGCATCCTTTATGACTATGGAAAGACCACCGCCTTTGGAGCTTCGGTCCAAGTTCTGGGGCCGAAAGGTATGGAATGAGTTATAGCCTGGTAGTGCAGGGGTGCTTTCTGCTGCCTTGAACCAGGTCTCTGTTACAGCAGAAATGTCGATGTTCTCCATTTTAAGGAGTGCTTCGAGCGAGTCCATTTTGAGATTTAGACTTCTAGCGTTGAGCAGCATGACCCTCAGATTGCAATTGTTTGTAGCTGTTATGGTGTTAATTCGTTGCTAACTAAGATCTCGAGTTTAGGCCAAATTCTTTATAGTGGGCTTCTCTAGTATTATATTGAGCATACAGCACTAGGCTTATAAAGACCTTCAGATCAATAGCTCAGCAACCACCTATGTACCATGGTTCATGAGTGCTTGTTAGGAGCGGGTAAATTAGTTATGTTTCTAGAGGTGAATGGGATGTCAATTCGGAAATTACTGTCTGCCTCTGTCTATCACAGATAAGGGGGTCAGACTCGGTTTCCCATCACCTGGTAAATGTTACGTTTAAAAATAATTAGGGATGTACTCAGCTTCAGGTGGATGGGGAGCCTGTTCCAGAGGATGGAGATCCTCTGAGACACATATCTGCCTCGCCAACACGTCATATGTTTATACGTGCTCAGAAACACGAGCGCGCTCACAAACACACACTCTTCTTTGTCTGTTTATAAATTACACCAATAACACATGCAGCTTTTTGAGATTTTGCACTACAGCAACTTTAACTACTGCAGGTGAAACTAAAAACAAACTTATGGAACACGTCTTATTATATTGCCCAATACTTTCATTTCACGCTCATCCAGCAAACTGCGAGTCATACAGACTGCGAAAGCTATTTCACTGGCAACACAGATGCTTATCTCTGAAGTTGTTACTATTGCAAAACTTGACTTCGCTGTTGTGGTTAAAATATCAGTTTACCTATAACCATAACAGCATATCTTAAACTCCATGTGCTTCTGTTACTGTCAAACAACTCCGCCCAAACACGGCAACGTCACCACAGCAGGATGTTGTTTTGTGTATGGGGGGAGCCAAGTAAGCTGACGACGGCGAATATTGCAAACAAAAACAAGGAAACAGCTGGATGATAATCTGTTTGAACCAAGTGAGTATTGGAATGCAGTATTTTGCTATATTTATATGTTTCAGCTAAAACGAAATGCGAAAAATATCCAAGTTTTTAGCTTCTTTAGTTTGGCTAAAGAGCTGTAATTATAAATCCAAAAATATCGATAAGCGTTTTTGGGGGGCGCATCATTGTGTAAATGAAAAGTGGTATTGATAATAGAATATACAATCGTATAGAAAAATAGACGCGAAGTAACATTATGTCTCTACCAATCATTTGGAACGTAGTTGAGTTACAGAAACTTTTCAATCCCCGGAAGGGCAATGAGCAGCTTGGAGGAATGGGGTACTGTAGGCACAGGGCGCCTGTGTATTTTTTTCGCCCGATTGGGGTATTTGATAGCAAGTATTTATTTTTCGTTTTGCTGTCAAAACTTCAGCCTTGAAGTACGGGGTTGTGGTAAAGCGGCTCTGTCATTCGATACGTGAGATATTTGCAGGTCGTCCTTGAGTACTCGTCGGTGTCCCGGTTTTCCCGTTTTTCAGGAACGCTCGAGGTGCTTTTTAAGTGCTCCGTTTACGTGCCGTCAACCATCCGGGCTTTCTGTTTCTGGTTCCTCCCTGGAGCAAAGAAGTAGGGGTGGGTTAGGACATTAACTTTTGTATCGTAGCCTTGTCACTGAAGTATTTTTCAGTGTGTCGTGGATAGTTTGTAAGTAATGCACATAAAAGTATCTTGTATTCAAATCTTTTACTGTTGTATGTGACTAATGGGAGGGGAGACAAAGATGCGGCAACTTATGAGTTTATATTTTAATTTTGGGTTTGTGTGCTCGTTTGGGGAACATTACGGTAAAATGCAGTTCCTGCAGTAGTAGTATAGCTGACATGGTTTCATGATGGTTCGGGGATTATAGCTCTAAACCTGCCCCCGAATTAATACTGTTTAGTGTTTTAACATTTCAAAATAAACTCCGTTTTACTAGCCTGTATGGCGATGTTGTTTATTTTATTAATTTACTCTAATGAATTGTTTAATGTTGTGTGTCTGACTGGATGAGAACACTGGTAACACCAGAGATGTTTTAGTTTTCTCTATACAGACCTTGTTGTCGTCACTTGCTGCGGAGTCTCTCCATCGTCTGCATTTCTCTTTATGTTTCTGGCCTTCCTTGTTAGGTATTTGTTGTCATTTGTATGTTACAGCACTGCTGTGTGTCGTGTTTTTTGAGATTGCTTCATGGTTGGCTGTTGTGTGGTCATGTGACACAAGTCAGCTGTTGGTTATTTTTTTCCGTTTGTAAGCAGTGTTGAGGCTGTTAACAGATTTTTTTAAACAAATAACGGAGGCTGTACTTTGATACTTTTCAGTCCTTCTAAACGCTTCAAGACCGGGATCAGTAAAGCTGTAAGCATTTTTCGTTCTGGTTTATATCCATTTTATTAATGCATTCTGGACTGTTTTCATGTTGCTTTATAGGACAAAAGCTGGTATTGCCATTTGAACCCATTTATTTTGTTTAAAATGGATAGATACTGGTAATTTTTTATAGGAACACTCGTATTCCTCCAGTAGTGTAGTTGTAATCTGAAGTACGTTTATCCCACTTATGTTTCCTGTCGAATGTTTCTTTGTACGAGTATGGGAAGATGATTAAAATATCCCTCTTCATTTTCTTAAGATGGTGTAGAGGGGGTGCCTGTGTCCCATCCTTTGGCTTACACTCATGTTTCAAGTAGCTTCACGTATGGGTGCACCAGGTGCGTACAACTTGCAGGTCAAAGTACGCAAACTCATTTTAATGGGTGTTACATTTTCTGTACAGTGAGTGGGCTGGACTGACGAAAAAAAAAATGCTGTAAATAATTGTCATTAACTGGAAAGTAGACTGTCCCGGGATTCTTTTACAGCAACTGTCCGGTGACTTCAGGATGTAATGTTGTACAAAGCATTACCCAAGACAATACTGTACAGACGTGTGTTGTTTGTTTGGTGGTGTTTTTTTTTTTTGTGAACCCTGCATCATGATAGCAGTAATTTTGGTAATGTGATCCAGAGTTACTTGAGTAATAAGCAGCAAAATTGCATTAACTGCATGTTTTCAGTGTCTGTATTAGAAAATGCTTTCTTGCAGAAAACTATGGTTTGCTATTAAGTGTTTACCTGCTTCTAAATGTGAGGGCAGCCTCCGGCTACTTCTGAAATATCTTTAGTTGGGGGTATGGAAGTATGATTTTGAGTTTATGCTGCCCAGTTAATATGGTGATGCTTTCTTGTGCATAGTGCAAGTATGAGTAACAGTAAATCCAATATATTAAAAACCCTGGTATGTGAATAGACAAGTAATCAAATGTAATGTTTAAGGCTAAAGTGTTTTGGTGGTTGGAGTATGTTTGGGCAGATTACCCATGGTAATTAACATGGTAGTGAATCTGTCCTAAATCTTAAACCCAGGAATATGCAATGTCCTTGCATTCACAGCTGCAGTATTCCTTATTAATGGGGATTCCCTGCCATGAAGCCTTCCGTCTGGCCAGTTTACAAAAGATTTCCCTGCCGTGAAGCCCTCCGTCTGGCCAATTTACAAAAGATTTCCGTTGCTTTAAGGTATGCTGATTGTCACCTACTTATTCTTGTGTAAGGTAGGGCGTAAAGGTGACGTTCAGGCATACCGTCCTCAGAACTTTTTTGCCGCCAGTCGGAATGCTGTTTTAACCACCAGTCTGTTGCATACATCTGTTTTTCTGTTTATTGACTTTTCTGTGCTTGCTTCTGTTTACTACAGTTCTCACGGTTGCAGGTAAGTACCCAGTTGGGTTTTTAGTTACTTTTTCTGTTTTGTTTAGTGCTGATTTCCAGGAAGAGTAAATGCCAGTGTGGGAGACCGATTCCCCAAAAAGACCATCACGATTGGTGTCTCTCTTGCCTTGGTGCTGCTCACGATCATACATCTTGTTCAATTCACAATTGGTGTCTCTCTTGCCTTGGTGCTGCTCACGATCATACATCTTGTTCAATTTTTTATTGTCCTCAAAACTTAGAACCAGGGACTTAAACTTCTTGCTGCAGGTATTATGGATGGAGCTTCCTATCCTGAGGGGTCAGCCATTTGGGAAGAAGGTGTGTAAGGCAAGGCTGGAATCTTCTGCTGTCCGGCCTCTGCCAAGCGTTTCTCCTGAGGTTATTATGCACTCGGAGGCTCACCCAGTTGTTTTGTCAGAATCCTCTATCGTGTCTGGGTTGGAGGCCGGTGAGGATGTGGCAGGCAGCACGTCTGACGAGGCTTTGCAGGTGTCTGTTTTGGTGGTTCAGAGGGAACCACTGTTGACTGTTTATGAGAGGTCTAATGGGGTACCACAGTTTCTCTCTTGGGAAGAGGTTCCTGCTGCAGTTGGGAATGCCGTCCTGAGTCTGGGACTCAGGTTTTCAGGACAACAGCCCCTTTGAAGAAACAGAAACCTAACCATGTCTCTTCTGCTCCTAGGGATCCACAAAGTGAGTGGCAGGCCTTTTACTCAAGGGTTATGTAATGCTTTACTGTCGTTGCGGCCTCCTCAAGGGGTTTCAGTAGGTGATCCTCCTTGGTCCGCCTCTTCCCCTAAAAGGCCCAGAGAATTCCATTCTTCTGATGTGAGTTCTGATGATGACTCCCTTGGTTATTCTGCCCAGATTACTTCTCCTTTAGCCTACAGGTCTGAGGAGGAGGATTCTCATTCTTGATAATTTCTGAGGAAATTTCCCTTGGGGACACTTATCTCTAGGATGATGGACTTTTATAAATGGGATTGTGCCCAGGTTTCGGATATCCATTACAGATACTATGAGTTACTGCAAATGGACTCTCCTAATTCTGCAACCATTCCTCCTGTCTTGCCTGCTTTATTGGATGTTTCTTCCATTGCCTCTAAAGCGCTGGATTCTCTAACCCCTGCTCCCAGGAAGTTTAATAGGTTTTACAGGGTGCCTGAGGATTGTTCCTTTTTGTTTTAAATGTCCTGCTGCTGACCCCTCTGTGCTGTAGCTTATGATAAGCCATCTCAATTGCTTCCTTTGTCAAAGTTACTGCCTTCTGACAAGCAAGGACAGTAGGAGAAATTTCTGGCTTCGGCTTCAACCTTTGCCTGATGATATTAAGGCTAAGTTGCTGGATGTTACTTTGGGTAATACTCTCTTATGTTTGGTGAAGCAGCTGCTGGTTTATTTAAGTCCCTTCAGGACAAGGGGAAGGCTTTACAGGAGGTTAAGCATGTCTTTTGTTTCTCCTGTGTATAAATTTCAATGGCACTACCCTTCTAAGCCAGCCTTTGTTCGTAGGCAGTCTCGTCCTCCTAAAGGTAAA
>NC_056727.1:754765302-754817802 GCF_019279795.1 Protopterus annectens
ATGCTGTATTTAAAATGGGCAGCATGTTTCTGAGATTTTGGAGACTTGTTAGCTGATGCAGAGCACTTGTAAGCAGTGTGTGCTGTGATACGTTCGTTATGTTCTACCTGAAACGAGTAGTAGTTAAAGAAATCTTTTTAAGATTGGAGGGAAGATCCCTCCAGAGCTTAGATCCCAGAGTAGAAAAGGAGTGGTTAGAGCACTGAAGTCTAGTTTTAGATGGTTGCAAATATCCTATCCCTGTGTGGATATGAGATGTAAGGTTATATGATGGAGGTTGTCTAAGCTAGAGAAAAGAGAAAGGCAGACGTTTTTTATTGTAAGGTTATATGATGGAGGTTGTCTAAGCTAGAGAAAAGAGAAAGGCAGACGTTTTTTATGAGCTGGAAAAGTTGTGAGCCAAGGAGTAGAGTGGCTCATTGACTGAACTGGCAGTCATTTGTCTTTTGGCTTCTGTAAAACATTGGTTCATACTTTGGGGAAAGGGTATTGAAGCAACCGATGGGGAGTTTAGATTGCTTGGAGGCAGATGCTCTAGGAGTGTCTGTCTCTGCAGGAAAAGCACGTTTTAGGTTTTCAAGGATAGGTATATCTTTGGTTACAGTCTTTTTAAAGTAAAAGAAGATTGGAGTGTGAGGGAGAGTTAGAAGGGAGGAAAGTATGATAGTTGATGGATCGGAGGATGGAGAAGTGAGTCTTGAGGATGAGAGAAGAGGGGGAAAGAGTGAACACTGGGAGGAGTTTTATGATCTGCTAACCATTTGACCTTTGCCCAGAATTGTTTAGGGGAGTGAAGAAAATTGAATTGTGTTTGTCATATGATGGCTGTTGCGACATTTAATCGCCTGTTTGGACAGGTGTCTAAGTAGGGTGTAGTACTGTCTGGTAAGAAGAGTGGGATCAGACTTCCAGGAGTGCCGTACTTTGAGTTTATAAGTGAGCCAGGCATTTTTTGTAATATTCTTGTCGAGAAGAAGTCTTGTAGATTACAAAGAAGTTCGGTGAAGAGCTGGGCAGCAGTGTTAAGGCCTAAGATGATGAATCTAAGAGCTCAGTTGAGGGAGGATACGTTTTTAGTCTGTTGGTATTTACTTGAGATTGATAGCAGAATGTAATGAGCTTGCTGGACACTTTGCAGTCACAATTATCACTTGTGTTGGGAGGGTGGATAGAGATATGTGAGGGGTTGTGTGTGATTATTAGATCAAGTGGTGAGTAATGTGAGGAGGAATGATTAGGACTGGTGGACTTTGAGAGCAGTTGTGTGAGATTAAATATATTGAGAAGTTCAGGTATGCAGTTTTGTGAGGGGCCAAGAAGAATAAGATTTTTGATACACTGAACAGAGGAGGTTAAGGTTATTAAGCTTTCATAATGAAGCAAGAGAGGATATAGGCAACAACTAGAAGAACTAAGGAGTTAAATGGATTTGCCAGTGACCAGTTTGGAAGATGATCTGCAGATGCATTACTTTGAGGAAAAAGTTGCTTGTTGACGTCTGACATTACAAGGAGAGTACCACCTTCTTGCCTTAATTTTAGCTAATCAGACATGTAATTAAACCAGATGAAAAACTTATAAAATCTTTTTCTTTTTTTTTTTCTGCATGCAGGAATACACTTTTCAACCATTCAACGATTCCAATGGACAATAAAGAATATTTTTTCACACACAAGTTGGCTACAAGCTCAAAAAAAAAAATGCTCAAGCAAATATGTATAATGTTTACATAATTGAGAATTTGATTTTCCTACCTGAAATCTTTGGAAGGCTGATTCTGATAATTGATTCTGATAATCGATGTTCGGCTAATCGATTCTCTACTCTATATGGAAATTCAGTACGTCATGTTATACTATAATGAAATTCAGTATATGTTATGTTATAGAGGAAAGTGGGATATATGTGTTAAGTAATAGAAGGGAGGCAGGGAACAGGCTTAATAAATGATGAATCCTGGAATGAAAGGGAAGCAAAGCAGGCAGAGAATCATTTGAGCAAGCTCAGAAAACCCCAGGACCTGTCAAGTTACTAGCTGTCTTGCAACCAGGCAAACAGAATTAATATAACATAGTACTCACTAGGGGGATAAGGAATAACATTTTGTATCTTGTGCTTGCTAATATGGTGGCATCTTGCACCATCCTTTGGTATGTTTGTCATGTGTTTGGTCTGACCATAAAGCAATCTCCTTTGAAATAAAATTGAAACCAGTGATCCCTTCCATCCAAGGTACCTTTAGAAATTTCTCTAAGACAAATTACCTACTTGTGGTATGTTGGTAGGCTGCAAATTCACACTAAACCCATTTAAATCCACCGAATACATGGAAATGTATACCACCACTTTCTACCACCATATAAACTGCTACATAAATGTAGCTGTACCCTTTAGGAACAATCAGAGGGCAGCCCCCAGAAACTAACTCGTGTTGGAACCATAATGTCAACAAGGTTTCCAATAAAAGGAAGACCATTTTGACCAATAGCAAGTAGATAGATACCTGGAATGATTCGGCAGTTACTGAAATGAACAAATGGCACAGGAGCTTAATAAAATCCACCGAAGCAGTGTCTGAGGCTGTAATATCTACCCAAGCCAAAGGTAATTACAAGGCTTTTAAGACGTTTGTAGTCTGAAATGTGCAACACAGTAATACACTGAGGTGATTGTGAAAGTTACCACCACCTCCAGGTTCCGTTTGGATTCATCAAGGGCAGATCATGCCTGCTGGACCTTTTTGAAAAGGTCATCAAAGCAATGAAGGCAAAATGGTACATACTGCATACCTTAACCTGGCCAAAACTTTGATACAATCCCCCCACTGAGACATAGCAGAAAAGCTAAATAAACTGGGAACAAACCCTACTCCTAAAGTCTCCCACTGGATTGCCATCTAGCTCACAGGACTCAAGAAATCAAAATCGGTGAAGTTACCTCCACAAAGAGACCAGTCACCAGTAGAATCTGCTAGTGTTCTGTGCTTAGACCTCTCCTGTTTGGCATTGGCTGACCAAGTTTGTAGACTACCACAAGCTAAGAGTAGTTTAAATCCCCAAATTACTTGGCCATCATGCAGGAAGGTTTGTCCCAAATAACTAGTACCAAAATGATAGACTAAAACTAAATGCCAAAAATGCATTATTATATCCAGTGGGAATTCCATATGCACAAGGTGTGCTAGTTGTTTGGGATTTGGAAACAGTGACCTAACTTTTGAATAACATGTGTCTATTGCAATAAGTTCTGTATTGCACAGCGTTGGATTGTGTCTAGATCTATCACTGTCCCACTTCACGCAGCCCTCTGTCCAGTCCTGGAGTATAACCCCCCCTTTTGGCATGTACAAAAACTGGAACATCCACAGCAATAAAGGCCTAAACAGTATGTCCTGCGTGGACAGACTCTGAGCTCTGTCATTGTACTCTGTATCCTACAGACTGGTAAGAGTTGATCTGTGTCTAGCATACAAGGCATCCTCTGAACCAACACTTGTTTACTGTGCATTGTCAAGTCAGATGGCATCAGAACTGTGCATCCCTTTCCAGATTCAAATGCATCATTGATCTGTGGACGAGAAACAGAACATTTTCTACAGGGCTGCCTCTTTACTAGTAATGGACAGAGGGAGCTCTCTGTGTATGGGTTCCCTTGCATTATCTGTGGTATAATAGTTATTTTCATTAGGGATAGTATATAATTGTCAACTATGGGATCGGTAAGGTCAGCCTAGCACAAAATTGGGATCGGTAAGGCCAGCCTAGCATAAAATGGGGTAGGTTGTCAAGCACCAAAAGGGAAATTGGCTAGGCTTAAAATGGCCTGCAAGAGCAGCTAGCAAGGAGCTGAATATTCTGTCAGGATTCCTGAGGTTAAGGAATGGGGGTTGGTTGTATATAATTTTAATTTTTTTGCACAAAGTTTTAATTTTCAGATAGTTAATGTTTGAAATGTATAAAATTACATAACTGAAAAAATCAATAGACAAAAAGAATATTAAAAAGCAACAAACTATTCACAAAAGTGTCTACTGTACAAGACTAATTCTAAAAGATCTCCAGAACTAACATTACATTTTAATGTCTTTAATTTTCATCCAAGTGTTGTAGGAAGAGGTGACTCTGGTTGTTCTTGTCTTCATTGTAATAAGTTCTAATTGACATGCATCTGTTGTAATGTTTGAAAATGTATTTATTTAACATTTGTTAACCAGGAAAGTCTGAGTTTCAACAAAGCCAATTTTCAGTGGAGGCCCAGGGAAAAAATGTCCCAGACGCATGTCTTTTGAAATCTTTCATAGTTGGAGTAGATAATTTTTCCAATTCTTGGTAGTTCTTGTTTCTTTTGGCTTATCCCGGTTAGGGGTTGCCACAGCGGAACTCCGGTCTGCTAATGTTTGGTAGTGGATTTTTACGTGCCGAGTTACCAGCCCTGACGCACAACCTTCAACGAAGGCACGCCCATTCACGCATGCCTCCACACAGAAGACGCTCTAGCTGAGAATCGAATGCGACAACGTCTTGCTGTGAAGGCGACAACACTACCGCAGCACCACTACCGCGGGACCCTGTACATTACACACACACAAGTTAATTACAGGTATTTGATTTAAATGCTTGCACGACAGACAGAACATTGTAAGACTGCAAATAAGAACTACAAAATGTTAACCACCTCACTTTTATGTGCAAATTTGAAATAAATCTCCATAAATCTCCACAACCATGTCTGTAATAAAGCTGTCAAAACCATAGCGTATTCCAGCCTCCAGCTTCATCTGTTTCATAATTCTGATGCTGGAAGGGAAATGTAAAGGACCCTTCTTTTCTACCACTTGTTCCCATGTACAGAAGGCCTTTCAGAAACAGCAGCGAAAAGCTGTCACTTCTGCCATAACAAAATTTTCACTCCAAAACTTCACTCAGCCATCCAAAAAGTAAGGCTACATTCATGAAGAATTATGAGACTTTCATGCGTTAAGTGGTAACATACAGTAAAGTCTCAGAAAGACAACAAACACTCAGAGGTGAAGGATTTTGGTCAAAGGTTCTCCCATTAAAGCTACGTAAGAAAATGGAGGACCAGAGAGATTTCCACAACTGAAACCAAGCAATAAAAAAAGTATTTTTCACGGTACAGCTCCTAGGCTCAAACAGCAATTCTTGGTAGTAACTTTTTAAAAAGAGGGTATTTTATTCTCATGACACAAGCAGGAATTGGTGTATTAAATTTATCATTGAATAAATAGCCTGTTCTGATTTAGGCTCAAAACATAATAGTCGGTGCTTTGCTTGACTAGGAGCCATTTTGCTTTTTCTATTGTCTTGCAGTGATTTAAGTGCTTGATGGTGATGTGATGAACTTGTAGATTTTATTGATTGGTAAGTATGGTGTTTGTGAAGCAGCTGCTACTAAAAGTAGTACATATTTTGGTAGTGAGAGAGGTGGGGGGAGGTTGTCTTTACGGGTCTATATCAACATCGAAGTATTAAAGCTTCGAATGTTCTGTTATCTAACACTATTCAGCGAACGCTAAGAATAGCGAAGCTGCAGAACAGTGAATTCTTTCCTCGGGGAAAGAATTCGGTTGGCCGTTTGGGTGGCTTCGCTATTAGCGCTGTGGTGGAAAGTTACCGGTTGGGTTCAGGTAAGTGTACGATTGTTTGTAAGTTAGGGTTAGGGACAGGTTAAGTGAGTTGGGGTTAGGGCGTGGTTTAGGTGCGTGTGCGATTAGTGACAGACGTTAGGGTTTGGGTTAAGGTAAGTGGGTAGATAGTAGTGTATGTTTAGTTTAGTGTAGCGTTAGCTGTAGGAATTTAAGTGTATGTGTGTGGTTGCTGTTTGTTTGATGTGCTTGTGTTGTGTGTATGTTTCGCAACAGCAAATTTTTTCCGTAGGAAAAAGTTTGCTGTTCTGAATGTTAAATATTTTCATGTTTAGATGTTTTGGTGCCGATGAAATAGCGTTTGCTATTTTCATCTTTCGATAACATGATATAAACGTGTCTTTACTGATGGCTAATCTTGATGCTATGGCGACAAATGGGTGCAATTTGATGGCCCCAAACAGCAGTGAGTTGACCATTTTCTTAGTTTTGTCAAGGTTGAAAGTGAATCTGAGAGTAGTCTAGTCCGTAGATTCTATTAAGTTCTGTTGTTCCTAAGGCAGTGTTTTTAATCTGGTATTTTTATTTTTTTTTTCTTCTCTTAATCCTTTATACAAGGGAGGAGAAATCTGTTTAAAGTTAATTTTGGATGCTATAAGGGACTGCTTGGCCACCATGGAACCAGGTCATTAGCAAAAAGAATCAAAAGGATTTGAGAGGTCAAGAGGGAAGTTTTATTGACAAAAAAATCAAGAATATGAGGGAGGAAAGGGGAGAGCTTTGTTTATTTTGAAAGCGACAACTTTATGGCCTGACCTTACCAGAAGACACTTCACTTTGGGGGGGGGGGGGGGGCAGTGTTCTCCCATATTTGAGAGTGCCAGATCAGTTTTCTTGTACCCTTAGTGGGCAGAAGTACTAACTGATCCATGGCATTTGTTTTAACAAAATCCACAAATCTCTCGTCTTCAAGTTTGGGATTGTATAGGATTTCCCAGTTTATAGAGAGAGAGTTACCCCCCCCCCCCACACGACTATGGTATTGAGTAAAGTGGTGTCTCTAGTAGGTCTGAGGGTGATCTTTAACTTGCAAGGATATGATATAACTCTCTACCATGGTGATTTGGAGCTGTAGCCTGTATTGACCAACCTTTTGTTCATCTAGACCAGGGGTGGGCAAACTTTTTGATTCGTGGGCCGCATTGAGTTCTAACATTTGACAAAGGGGCCGGAACAGGAGCAGATAGATGGCATGCTTTGAAAACATCACCTCATTGGGGGAAAAATACACATCTTGGGATATGGAGAAAACATGTGCTTTAATTTCCAATGAAAATGAAGAAAAGCATTACAATAAAATCTCTGACTTCGAAATGAGTCTTTAAACACTGAAAATCAAATAAATGACCATTTTATTTTAAAGCACTGAAAGTTCTGTTATCCTTCAGGATATCACCATCACTCTCCTCCTGACTGTCTTTTTTTTTTCAAAAACGGTAGGAGATGCAGATGTACTTGTCCTGTTCCTTTTATTCAGTTTGTTTCCCCGGTGCCAAAAGTTAACAACGACCAGTGCAAGGACGAAACAGTTGCAGCAAGTCAGTCTGTGAAGCGTTTGATCTGCGCGCACTGTTTATTTTAACAACGTGCGTATCATGGAGACACACACATTTTAATGGGAGCAGTGTTGTTGGTCTCCTTTTTTAGCCAGCGCATCAAAGTCTGGAGTTAGTTTTGTTGTGGTGATTCTCAGGATGGATCTGAGGTGTAGGTCTGTTAACTTGGATCTGTGGCTGGCTTTGTTGATGATCATGACGCTGAAGGTCTGTTCACACACGAAGGTAGAGCCGAACAAAGCCAACATCATCTGCGCTTTTCGCCTTAGATTTGGAAACGCGGCATCATTGAGTGAAGCATGAGAGCTGAACTTCTCTTTTAAGGCAGGGTCGGACTGAAGGTCGATCAGTTCGAGCTGAAGCTCCTCTGGAGCTGTTTCGGGGTCTTGTGACAGAGGAAAGGCCACCAATTGAAGTGACTTGTCAATTTTGTCGAAATCCAAAAACCGACGGCAGAATTCTCCGTGCAGTGCATCCAGTGACTCACTGTATTTCTTTACTTTTGCTCCGGCCTCTTTCAGCGTGGCTAGTCTAGGAAAATGAGTGAATGACTTGTTCAAAATCTGCCTGGAGAATAAAGCCAGCTTGGATTTGAAGGCTTTCATGTTTGTGTACATGTCATGCATAATTAGCGTGCTTTGTGGCAAATTGACGGCTAATATTATACTCTTTAAAAACCGCCACAGTTTCTTGGCATATCAGGCAAACAGCAAAAATATTTAGTTGTCCACTCCTTATTGAACACTCGACATTCTCTGTCCAGTTTCCTTTTCTTGGGTCCGCTCATCTTCATAGAGGGGCAGTGGGTCAAAGGGTAAAGTGCAAACGTGGAGTAATAGGCCTACGCTTCACTTCAACAAAGCCAATATATCTAGAGTACGCCATTTAGTGAGGAAACATCAGAATTGCAGGGGAAATAAAACATTAGCAAGGTTAATTTATTAAATTTTTTCAAGTTTGGCGGGCCGAATCAAAACGTTTAACGGGCCGCATGTGGCTCCCGGGCCGTAGTTTGCCCATGCCTGATCTAGACATTGGTGTTTCTTGCAGCTTTGAGTACTGTTGAATGATTCTGTAGCTGGATTTGCATCAGTGGAATTTAGAACTGATGACCACTCCTAAGTGTTAAGTGTTAGTTTGTTAATGTTGGACTGTGATCCGTCTCTGAAAAGATTAATTTTGGAGGATTTTTTTTGTGTAGAAGTATAATAGAAAGATAGTTGGGCACTGGTCACACATGGATGGAGGGTGGATGTTTGTGATTAGTGAGGGATTGTCAGTGACCGATCTAGTTGTTGGTACTGAGGTTTGGCTTGTTAGGTTATTTTTACACACACACACACACACACACGTCCACTTAGGCACTGGTACTCATTTATCAGCCATCTTTGTGAAAAATCCACCACTTTTCAAGCACTAGAAGACACTGTGTAGATCTGTTACAGTTTTTGACCCTGGCTGAGACTGAAATTGTCCAGTTTTGGTCAATGCTTTACCTTGTTAAGTAAATTTACCCAGATTACCCAGAACACACTGTGGTGTATACATTAAATCAGAAACTCCATACTTTTTTAAAACGGTTGCTTCCTTTATAGTTCACTTACAAGTCGTGTTAATTTTCTGTGTAGTGTATTTCATATGTGAGACATGGTGGATTTATTTTCCTTTTCTTTTCTTGGATACAAGACTTTTATCTGTTGCTACACTCGGCACGAAGAAATAGTAACTTCATACTTGTAATGCAGGTGTTGATATAGAGCCATTCTGAGTTCAGTTTGTGGGGAGTTTTTCAGATTCAACAAAAAATTTGTTCCATAATGAAATTAATTGCAAACATAGCACATTTTTCCTTGGACACTTGAAGATTGCTGCCTTTTGTAGGAATATATGTGCTGTAGGGCATAAGCTGCAGAAATTGGTGACTTCATTGCCTAAATTGTACCTCCCATGTCAGGGAGACCTTTAATTGTTTGGGGTTTGTTCATAGGGGTGTACTAGGCTAATGGCCCTGGAGCCTTTACAAGCCTGGCCCAAAAAAATTTCCGTGGCACCGTGCCACCCAGTGTTAGTTCACAGTGCCTGTATCCAGTAGGGCTACTGGAGTGATCCCTGGAGTGAACTTTGTTACCCATCTACTCGTCGAGATTCCTCTTGAAAGAGGGCCAGCGAGGTGCTCTGCTCTAACAAGAATGGGAAGCTAGAATATGGGCAGTCTTTGGGAGATGAACCTGTTCTCCAGCATGTTCTATTGATTGTGTTAATGAGGTTGTGATCTCTGGAGCATGTGGTGCAGATGGGGGGAGTTGGGATTTCTTTAGACACAACATTTAAAGTAGGGCTGGGTCAGACATGGCTTTGTAAGTCAAGCAGAGGTCACCTCCAAGTAGGTGATAAGAGACTGAGAACAGCTGAAGTTTCTTGAGTCTGTCCATGTAGGGCATGTGTTTAAGGCTTAGGATCCTTTTTGTGAGCTACTTTTGTGGCCTCTCCAGCTGTTGCAGAGGTCTGGTCAGGTGCATGCCAAATGGGGTGTTATATTCGATGATTGATCTTATGGGAGATGAGTAGAGAGGGATGGTGACCTCTTTCTTCCTGGATGCGAAACCTTTGGTTACAAGATGTGCCATGTAGAAGGACTTTCTGACTATAGTGGCTGTGAGGTGGCTGTCGACCTGGGTGTCCAGATCACTCATGGCCCGTTCAGTAGACTCCCATCAACATGGTAATTTGTGGGAACTGTGTCCCCCCCCCCCGAGGGGAATGATACATTGTTTGGCATTTAAGCTTAAGGCCATGGTTCTGACACCAATCACTGGTCTCGGACCCTTTTGTAGGATGTCTGCATCACTTGGGGAGTTGATAATGACTCCTAGCTTGCAGTCGTCAGCGAATTTGTTCAGCCAGAGTCCCTCTGTGTTGGCCTGGACTTCTGAGAAGTGGATGCCAAACAGGAGGGGGCTCAGGACCAAGCCCTGTGGGACTCCACTCGTGACTAGTCAACAGTCTGATTTGAATTCCGCAACTTTTGCTCCGAGTCTTGTCTGTGAGCTAGTTTGCAACCCACCTAGTGATGTAAGAATTGGTGCCTAGTTTGGTGAGTTTATCAATGACACCCAAGTGGGGAATGGTATCAAAGGCCTTGGCCAGTTCGAGGTAGGCTGTATGTAGGTACAAGCCTTGCACAGTTTGTCAACAGTGCTAGCTTTTGGACATTAATAGGGTATCAGAATTGTCCTAGTAAAACTTGCAGCTTTTAAAGTTTCTTTGCATGGGAGGGGACAACATATTGGCTGTCTCAAGACAGAGACACTCTTTTATGTTAGCTTCAGGCTCACAAATGAGGTTGGGTGTGCATGTTAAGCTAGTGTGGTAGTGATCCATACATTAGTGATTCTAATGTTTTGACTGGGCCTGTGACTTTATCCAAGTTGATAAATTTTTAAGAGATGTGGATATCAATTCATTTAATGCACAAAAAGCAAGGTTCAGGAAATGGCTAATCTCAGAAATTCACCTCAAGAACAGACTGAAGATTGGGGTGTGAGTTTCTACATCAATTTTGTTTTTGTTCCTGAAGAATGTTGACATCCATTACAAAAACGTACAGCTACTTGGTTATAATCAGAGAAACATGATCGTGCTTTTTTGCAGTACATAGAGCAGGTATGGATTCAAGTAAGAGTGAAAAAAGTGTTAAGAGCACTGATGTGTCTCAGCCTTGAAAACAGTTTCATATGTTTTTACTATGGGTTATAGAAAAGTGAGTTAAAATCATGTTGGAGTATGACTGAATCATTTTACAGCTTTGAAAAGCTGGAATGGAGGTGGTGCTGCCTCAAAGCAGGTAGCAGTGGTATCTGATCCTGTAACAGCTTTCTAAAAAAACATATGTATTGTGTGTGTATACAGAGGATATAAAAAGTGTATACACTCCTGTTAAAATGCCAGGTTTTTGTGATATAAAAAAAATTATACCACAATAAATCATTTCAAAACTTTTCCCACCTTTAATGTGACCTATAACTTGTACAATTTAGTTGAAAAGCAAACAGATCTGTTGGAGGTAAAAATAAATAAATAAATAAATAAATAAATAAAACATACAATATGTTGGTTGCATTAAGTGTGCACACCCTTAAACTAATACTTTGAAGCACCTTTTGATTTAATTACAGCATTTAGTCTTCTTGGGTGCAAACTTGCCATAAATTAGAGAGACTCTGATTAACCCCAAGTAAAGTTCAGCTATCTTAGTAGGATTTTCTTGACTTTTACTCAGTTGCCTGCTACAGTAAAAGCCATGGTTCGCAGAGAGCTTATAAACCATCAAAGGGATCTCATTGTTGAAAGATGTCAGTTAGGAGAAGGGTACAAAAACATTTCCACACCACTGGATATTCCATGGAACACTGAAGATAGTCATCAAAAAGTGGAGAAAATATGGGACAACAGTGACGTTGCATAGAACTGGACATCCTTCCAAAACAGATGAAAAGACTAGATGAAAACTGGTCAGGGAGGCTGCCAAGAGACCTACAGCAACACTGAAGGTGCTGCAAGAATTTCTGGCAAGTACTGGTTGTATACCACATGTGGCAATAATCTCCCTTGTTCCCCATGTGTGTGGACTATGGGGTAGGTTAGCAAGATGGAAGCCTTTTCTTACACACAAACATCCAGGCTTGGCTAAAATTTGCAAAACAATACATAGTCTCCCAAAAGCATGTGGGAAAATGTGTTCTGGTCTGATGAGACCAAGGTTGAACTTTTTTGGCCACAATTCCAAAAGGTAAATTTGGCACAAAAACGACACTTCACATCACCAAAAGAACACTATCCCCACGGTGAAGCATGGTGGTGGTAGTATCATGGTTTGGGGTTGCTTTTCTTCTGCTGGAACTGGGCTTTAGTCAAGGTGAAGGGAATTATGAACAGTTCCAGATACCATTGGCCAAAAACCTTCAGGTGTCTGCTAGAAAGCTGAAGATGAAGAGGAATTTCACCTTTCAATGCGACAATGACCCCAAGCATACATCCAAATCAACAAAAGAATGGCTTCACCAGAAGAAAATGAAAGTTTTGTAATGGCCCAGCCAGAGCCCAGACTTAAATCCAGTAGAAAATCTGTGGGCTCACCTGAAGAGGGCTGTGCACAAGAGATGCCCTCGCAATCTGACAGATTTGGAGCACTTTTGCAAGGAAGAGTGAGCAAATATTGCCAAGTCACGATGTGCTATGCTGCTAGACTCCTACTCAAGAAGACTAAATGCTGTAATTTAAATCAAAAGGTGCTTCAACAAAGTATTTAAGGGTGTGCACAGTTATGCAACCAGCGTATTGTATGTTTTCCCCCCTTAGAGACTTTTTTTTTATTGAATTGCACAGGTTATAGGTCACATTAAAGGTGGACAAAGTTTTTTTTTTTTTTTTTTTTTTTTAATTATTTGTGGTCTCATTTTATATATCACAAAAACCTGGCATTTTAACAGGGGTGTGTACACTTTTTTTATAGTGTGTGTGTGTGTGTGTGTGTGTGTGTGTGTGTGTGTGTGTGTGTGTAAAAAAAAAAAAATATATATATATATATATATATATATATATATATATATATATATAATCACTGCCAGACTAACAGCAGTTCATGCTGCCAGATGCAGAGTGCCAGATCAATGTAAACTAAAACTTTTAAAGCTGTTGCGCCCCAAAGAGCATTTTTACTGAGGATTAAGGCTATGAACTGTTGCTTGTAGTCCATAGCTTGATTCCCTTGGCCTCAGTTTGCCTAACTGTGTGACCATGAATTAGTCACTTAAACAATACCCCCACTGTCTGAGCCTTTTAAAAGGTCCATCTGCATCTCTGCTGTGCCCCAGTTAGCAAATAGTTGGTTTAAACAAAAAATCACTCTTGGTCCAGAAGTAGTGACAGTATGCAACTAGATTTTTGCTTCTCTTTTTACCTTTAAAAAGAAAGTGCTACGCTGTTTAACTGGTATGCAGTTTCATTCTGCTCTGAGTTTTTAGCTTTAACAGTCACTTGAAATGAACTGAAGATATTATGAGATTCAGTGGATGGTTGCACTGCTGGCCCCACTCTATAACCCAGCAGCATTTAGGGAAAGTACACAACATAATCTCTGATATGTGCAAAGTGAGTGCATATTTGATTCTTAGTGGCCGCCTGTCAGAACAAGTAAAAATGCATATTTTACTGTAACATATAAAATCACAGAGTCTATTGTTCCTGTTTTTATTAAGAACATGTTAATTTGTCTCTTCGGCTTTTCCCAGTTAGGGGTCGCCACAGAGGAACTCCGGTCCGCTTATGATTTAAAGTAGATTTTTATGGTGCCGAGTTGCCAGCCCGCTGCCCAACCTTCAGTGAAGGCACGCCCATTCACGCATGGCTTTCGGAGGCCACTCTACCGTGGGGAGGACATGCAGACTCCACACAGAAGGCACTCCAGCCGTGAATCGAACATGAGAACGTCTTGCTGTGAGGCAACAACGCTACTGCTGTACCACTGCTGCTTTTTAAGAACATGTTAATGATTTGGATAATTTTTTTGCCTAAGTATAGAATGTATATGCTTATTTGGGACTGTAAACATAACCCATACATTACTGGTAATATAGGACCACATGTCTATAAACATGTAAACTATTACAGCAAATGTTTCAGAAAACTTTGCTGTAATAGTTTTATATTATGAATGTGCCTGACCCTCTGCTTCAGAATAGCATAGCTGTTGATTCCTAGTATACGGACTGTGTTCAGGAGAAATGAAGACGCTTGTGTTCTTATACTCTGCATGCAGTGTGTATACAGAACAGAAATCAGCACTACACTGTCAGTGGAAAAAAAAGTATAGTGTAGAATGCCCGACTCTTGACATCCAAGTCCTCTGAACTATTACATCTGGTAGTATCTTTGATCCCCCCCCCCCCCCCCACCCCGAATTTCATTATAAAACTTTCAGATGGCAACAGTGCGGTCAGCTATGTAATCCATACAAGACTGTTCTCTTCACGTCAAATTCAGTGTTTTGCTAATATTGCTCATTAACACCTACATGGTGTGGAATGTTTTTCACCGCTTGCACACACCTTGCATTCTAGAGCATTTGCGGAAAAAAATCTTAGTGCAAGATAAAGAAATGTAAATATTTTGTGAATAGTAAAATATATTACAAATGCACAAATAGTAATTTTATCAGTAAACAAATATTTCTAGTGATAGAAATATTTATAGTGATAATAGTTTGTGCATTCATAGTCTCTTCCATAAGTAACGTGGTATGTATAATGCATACAAACGCCAAGTTATATATTTTTTTAAACTTTCACAGATTTTCATATCTTAAATTCTACAATCAAAACAAATGTTAAAACATTTTTAACCACGCACAAGCTTTCACATGACAACAAGATTTCCCTCTAAGTGCATGTTTGAAATAGTTATAGAAATATGAAACCATGTTTAATTGTGTAATTAGCAGTACAGGTAATGGATGTCTCTCTATGTGCACCATACAGTGCAAACTGTTATTCAGCAGTTTGTATGTCTCGTTTAAATGTTAAGTACATGTGGAAATATTGCTAGTAGTTTAGAATGCTTATTTTCATAATTACTGATTTAGTACTAGACTAACTGCCCTTGTGGGCCATTTCAAGCCAAGCCAGTTGTCCTATGTGAGATTCAAACCCCACATCTTGTGTCTGCAAGATAAACACATTAACCATTATGCCAACCTTCTGGCCCCAAAATGATGATAAACTTCACTTGTCAACTGTCCTTGCCATTTCTTGTATAATGCAATGTAAACCAGCATTTTCCACAAATTGTTCATCTCCCACAAAGATCTTTTATAGCACAAGTATGAAAATAGAATAAGTGGCAAACTTCTCCACAGCAGGACATCCTAGACCAACAGAAATGACACTAAGATGGCTAATCTTGCCTTTTCTAATAATGCTGTTTGTTGCTGGTGAATCGCTAGGTCAAAAAAAAAAAGTTCTGGACAATAGTTGTGACCTGGAAGTATGCAAAAAAGGTGTTTTAGGCTTCAGTGAATTAGAAATCCCAGCACCTTAGTGGAGCCAAGCTGAGGTATGCTGCAAAGGGGGGGGGGGGGGGGTGTCTGGTGAAATAGAATTGTTACTGCTTTAGTAACTACTCAGGGAAAGTGGTATTCTAGGTGGTGGTTCTGCATTATAAGCAGAATATCAAACGCCACCTACAGTGAAAAACGAGGATAATGCAAAGTGGCAGCAGCCTTGAAGGCATATGGTCCAGTGCATCTGCTACTTGTGTATAAAAAGCAATCTTTGAGACTTCATTTATGGAATATTGGCAGTAACAGCAGCAGTAGTAACCTACAAACTTCATTTAATATTGCTGCCTTACCCCTCTTTCAAGGATTTTAATGCAGCATAACACTGAATTTGGTTCTTCTGTTCCAGTCTTGCATTTTACCTGTGGTGTTAGAGAAGGTTTTTTTTTTTGGGGGGGGGGGGGGGGTGGTATCTGATGCAGTATGTAACACTTCTGCTTCTTGATGCACAAACTCTGTAAAGAAGTATTGTAAGCAGTTGTTGTATTCTGCATACTGAGTAGAAGTGGAAACAGAGTAATGCAGAATGTGGCAGTGAAGGCATGTGACCCTGTTCAGCTGGCACTTTGAAGTCTTGGTCCTGATTTCAGTCCTCGTATAAAGTCTACAGCTGTTACTATCGTCTTTCACTTCTGTTACACATCTCATTTTTAGCAAGCATCTCAGTCATTTATCTTTATCACTTTCTTTCTTTGTTCAGGGCTGTTTTAATATGCACAGCATCAGCGCATTTCCTTTTAATGTAACACAAGGTTGTAAAATTCTCGTTTCTGTGATTTACTTTATACTATGTTTCCCATTACTGCACAAAGGAAATGTATGCAGTTTGCGAAACAAGAGTGAACCACTTAGTATCTACCCTAAATCTTCACTAATCCATATTATATTTTTGCCCATTTTCTGAAATTTAATCTGCACTTTGTTGCAAAGTGATGGATTTGCCAATAGTAAAAATCACTTTTGAGAGAGCGCTTCAGTCCCACACCCTGAAGCCCTCTTTTTATGCAGGCGGTTATGACCAGCATATTTTTCTTAGTGTAGTTCTGCAAACACTTTATGCCTTCCCGTTTCTCGTATTTCATTGAATTATGGCATAGTCCGAAGTCTTCAGTATGGTCATCATCCTAGATGTGTGCAGTCTGTGGTCATAGTAAATACAACAGATTTTTCTAAGAAAGAGAGATAAAGTACAGCTTGCTATCACTTGGCCCATTCACAGCTTGTCTGTTATGCCACTGCCATCATCAAGCATCTCCAGTTTGCTTATCAGAAGAAAAAAAAACAACCAGCTGTCACATGTTTGCTTCTTCCCCACAAGTATTTAAAAATAGCAATAAGTAGTATTTTGGCTTTCTTGATCCCAAAAATTGAAGCAGATCTTAGCACATCTACCATCAATCTATCCTTGTTGAGACCTCTTCATCCATTTGCATTTCCTCCAGCATTTGACCAGAGGGAGGTAGTCATAATGATTAAGATGTTTTCCTTGGACACAAGGTGCAGAGCTTGATTCTCACATGGGTTAATTGGCTTGGCTTGAAGTGGCCCACAAGGGCAGTTTGCCTAGTACTATTCTATGATCCCTTTCTCTGATTTAAAAAAAAAAATCCCTCCCAATATTCTGACTGTCATCCCTTATTGTCCTCATAATTTCTTTAAACCTGCTCACTTGGTATCCTTTTATGTAATTGCTTCCAAATTCTGTTTGCAGTTTTACAAAATGTATGTTTTCTTGCTAGGGTTTCTGTACTATTTTTCTTTTTTCAAGTTGGAAACTGTTTGTATTCTGAGAAGGAAGATTGAGCTCATTGAGGACCTTGTTCCCATGGGACAGAGGTGCCCATGGATGCTTTTTCGCCTTGTATTTCCTCTCCTGAGTTTACTTGTATGAAGATATGATCAAGATACCATGAAAGTGCAGATTGTGGTTGGTAGAATACCTTGGTACAGCAACAGAAGGACTGTTCCACCATAATTCCTTTTTGAGGGATGTTTTTAAGATGGTGGGCCCAATCGGAAAAGATTTGCACTTTGTGTAAGTGATCACTTACACTTGTGAGCAAGTCTTTTGGAATCTGTCCCCCTGGTGTTAGCCTCGGCACCAAAGTAAGTCACTTATACTGTGATAGCAAGTCTTTCAGAATCTGGGCATACTTGCACTGCGAACAACTCTTATGTGAACCAACCTGGTGTCTTGAAAATAGTCATCCAAGATCTTGAGTATGGGTTGTCAAGTTTTGTCCACTCCCACTGAAGTCACATTTTGAGAAAAATTGGTGACTTGAGTTGTTGCCTTTTGAAAGAACAGGGTTTTTAGGTTTCTTTCTGCCTAAAATAGATTAAAGATGGACTATCTTGGAGCTGTCCTGTTTAGCCATTTTCTCATTGTCAGGTTTGTTAGAATGAGAGACTGCTTTCCAATCTATCTGCAAATATACAGAGCTGAGTATATTTTTTGGTTTTAGAGTTTGTACGGTTAGTTGTTGCTTAGATCTCTGTTGAAACTGATTTGTACCACCCTCCTTCCCTATTTTTGGCTTTTAGTTTAAAATTGGTGGCTTTTGCAGTTGCCCGCCTCACTGTAGATTTGATCTGGGATCTCTTTACCACATTCTACCTTATAAACTCTTTCTGCACTTGCTTTTAGTTCTTTTTAATTTAATTGCATTTTTTAAACTGTGTTTGGTCTAATATTGCTACATACTCAAGTGTGCTAGCTTGCACTGCATATGAATTGTTTTTACTACTTTTCTGTAAAAAAAAAAAAAAAAAAAAAAAAAAAAAAAACTAAGCCTGTTTCCTATTACTACTGTTCCAGATACAGATTTGCTGTATCCAGGACTGTATGTAAGCTTCTGAGCCCCCCCAAGCCTTTGTGTGTTGGAGGGAAGCCTTCTAGCATATCAGTGGGAGTGGTAAGCACTAGGTAACCTGCCTACTACATAAGGAGTGGTTCTGGCCCAGAAATTATAGTTATTGGCCGTTTGGGAAATCTCTTCCATCTATCTCAACTTTCTGATTTGAAAGCCTGCATCTGCACTTGTTTCTGTCCTGTAACTCGTCTAGTGCAGATACAGATTTTTAGTTTTAGCACTTAAATTTCCTTATTCGTGCTCAGCACTTGTTCAGAACTTGTAAGCACTAATTAAGCTACTAATTACTGTAGCACTCAACCTTCCTAATTACCTAGAGGAGAACAGTTTTTGTACTTGCTTTTCTCACTTGCTTGGAGAAAAACAGCTGTTGTACTCACTTTCCTCACTTATCTAGAGGAAAATAGTTTTTTATTCAGGCATGTCCAAGGGTCAGCTCTGTGTTCTCTCCTGTCTATCTGATGAATCTGGGCATCTTGAGGCAATGTAGAAATTCTCATGTACACAGACAACCCTCTCCTCCTACCACCCAACACAACCTGTGAGAGATGCACTTATCTAGCCGAACTGGAGGTAAAGCTCTCTCCAACTAAGACTGAACTTGACAGTCATGAGGAGAGGGTAAACATTTGCACCACACCACACCACACTCCTCACATAGTCTCACTAAGTCTACACCACCAAAATCCACACATAGTAACACAAAAACATTCGCAGAGGCTCTCAATAATCTGTCTAAGCAACAGAGACCTCCATCCTCCAACACAACCCAAATGACACATAGCCCACAGACTCAGTGTGCCACTCAACCACAGCCAGTAAGGCAAAACAACGTACCCAACACACTAGTGATAGGTGACTGTACAGTCAGGCACACTGATGTCCCACTCAACCAGGCTAAACAAGGAGAAGGTTACTGCCAGCTGCCTGTCGGGTGCCAGGATACGCCACATAACCCACGTACCCGGGTCACTCCGCAGCAAGTACAGATATGACTCTTTGTCCATGTTGGTGTGAATGACCTCAGGCATACCACCCTGGTCTACATGTAAAGAGACATGGAAGAGCTCTCCGATCTTGTAGCCCAGGCAGGTATGACCCTAGCCCTGAGTAGCATTCTGCCATCGCCCAAAATGATTGCCTTCAACAATTGGTTAAGCTTGTGGTGTCATTCTAAGGGGATCCAGTGCCTGTCTGCTTGGGATGACATGGTCGACAGACCATTATGCTTTGCCACAGATGGCCTGCACCTGTCGCCCCTGGGATTCCGGATACTGGCTAAGGCTCTTGCTGCCCCTATAATGCCTTTTTTAGGCAAGGTTCAAATAACAAATTCACCACCATAACAGGCAAGCAAAAACTGAGGATAATGCTACTCCATGCTAGAAGTCTAATGCACTCACTCGAGGCACTCCTTAAAAATGGAGAACATCGATATCTGTGCAGTGACTGAGACCTGGTTCAAGGCTCCAGAGAGCACTCCTGCATTTCCAGGCTATAACTCATACCACACTTTTCGGCCATCTAACCTGGACTGAAACACCAAAGGCAGAGGTGCGTCCATATTCATTAAGGATATCCACATCTCCAGGCTAGTTACTCAGCATAATGCATCCGAGGTTATCCAAGTGCAGGTAACTGGGCAAAACTGCAATCCAAATTGCAGCTTGCTACAGGACCCCCCCCCCCCCCCCACCATGCCCCAGGATTCCCACTCCTCTTTTCTTGATGTACTGGAAAATATTAGGGTTCCACCAAACACCCTAATAATGGGTTACTTTACCCCACCATTAACTGGGAAAACTACTCCTGTACCAACTCCTTAGCTCAACGCTTTCCGGAATTCATAAACTCCAATGCCCTGGATCAACTTATTCACACCCCCCCACCAGGGGCAACAATATCCTAGACCTAGTCATTACCAACATGAGTGACCGGTGTTCCACACCTGAAGTCAACTCCTCGTTGGTCTGATCCAACCATAAGCTAATCACCCTTTATATCCACATCCCGCCCCCACCCCCATTAAGGAAACCATGGTAAAAAATTTCTCCAAAGCCAACTTCATACTTCTTAAGACAGAAGTGGTGAACTTCATGTCACCCATGCAGATGGACAATACAGTTATAACTGCTGAATCCTGCACAAATGCACTCCTATAAGCACTTACACGAGTGCATGGATCGTGCTATCCCAAACGGAACCAAGATGCTATCTTCCAAAAAAAGGAAACCAGTCTGGTGGTCCCCTGCCATAAACAAACTGTACAACAGAAGGAAGAAACTGTTGCAAAAGAGAGTAAAATCCCATGAGTGGAGGAGCTCCCTGGTCAGCCTCAGTAAGAAGCTGAGATCGCTTATAAGATCCTCCAAAGCTAGCTACGAAAACAAAATCGCCACTAATTCTGAGGACCACCACAAAGCATTCTATAGCTATGTCAAGAATCTCTATGGCAACACCCATATAATCTCGATGGCAACGCCTATATCTTCTCTGAGTTGCAGCACAACGGCACGAAAATTACAAAACCAACTGATACTGCCAACATCCTGGCAGATAGGTTTAGTGCTAACTTTACCCCCCCCCCCTCACCCCGTAAAGGGCCCATATCTATACAGGACGAATGCGGAGTCCCTGTAATCACAACTACGCAGGTAAAAGTTGCACACACTCTAAAGCCAAAAACACAGCATCCGTGGGACTGGACAACATCCCAGGCTGTGTTTTACATGAACCTCTGAACTGGCTCCCCACTTAAGCACCATAATAGCCTTGCATCAGGCTTTGTGCCCACTGAATGGCGCACAGCAACAGTTATCCCACTCCACAAAGGGGGAGCCACCACTGATCCCGGGAACTATCAACCTATTAGCCTGACGAGCCTGGTCTGCAAGGCCATGGAACGTATCATCATGGAACTCCTAAACAAAGACATTGGTAAGCTCCAAACTCTGGATCCCACCCAGTTCGGGTTTGTGAAAGGCAGATCATGCCTCCTGAACCTGATCGACTTCTTTGAGGCAGTCACCAAAGTCTTAGATGAGGGTAAGGTGGTTCACACAGCCCATCTTGACCTCCCCAAGGCTTTTGACACCATCCCCCATTCTGGAATTATAGCTAAACTCCCTAAACTAGGTATAAATCCCTACGTCACAAGATGGATTGCCAACTGGCTCACTGACAGAACCCACACTAAAAGTTGCAGACTCCAAATCTTACCTCAAGACAAGTGGAGTACCACAGGGTTCTGTCCTGGGACCTCTCCTGTTAGCCTGTACTTCAGAGAAGTAGATACCAAACACAGAAGGCCTCTGGCTAACTAAGTTCGCAGATGACTGTAAACTAGGAGCCATAGTAAAGTCCCCAAATGATGTGGACTTCCTACAGAAAGGCCTCGCTGAGACAGATGCCTGGCGTCCGTGCCATGGCCTCAAGCTCAGTGCCAAAAAGTGTAGTGTCATCCCCTTTGGTAAAAACTCTGTACCCATGAACTACCACATAGGCAGCAATCTACTTAACACCGAATGTGTGATAAGAGACCTTGGGACCCAGGTGGACAGTAGTTTCTCCTTTGATAGTCACATCGCCACAGTAGTCAGGAAGTCCTTCTATGTGGCACACCTCATCATAAAAGGGTTCTCATCCAGGAAAAAAGAGGTAATTGTTCCCCTCTATTCGACACTCAGACCCATTATAGAGTAAATGCCCCTTCTGGAATGCACCTCACAAGACCTCTGCAGCAGCTGGAAAGGTCACAGAAGTACCTCCCAAAGAGGATTACTGGCCTCAAACAATTGCCCTACATTGACCGCCTCAAAAAAACTCCAGCTTTACTCCATAGCATATTGCCTACTCCAAGGTGATCGCTGCCTAACATATAAAGCTATGTCAAACCCAGAGCTGCTAATCCACACCAAAGAATCCTGACTAGACCTGTATCACACACCAGTTGAGTCCAACTAGATCCACAAAAGCAGTATTTATTAAGCTCAAAAATAAGACCCTTTTTTCGTTGATCCACAATAGTTTAACTTCATCAAATACACACTTCTTAGAAACAAGAGTTTAAATAACCCACTTGTCACACCACATGGTCTACAACCAAAGGTTGTTGGGTGTGGCAGCTAACACTCCTAAAATGAACCCTTCCCTCTGAAGCATGGAAGCTAATTTTGTAACACAAAACAAAATACCCAGTTTGATAAAAATGTCAGTGTATGCAGATAAATGTATACAAGTGATAGATTCACTGAATACAACACTGCAGTTCAAAAATACAGAAATAAACAATGTATATTTAAAATACTTAAAACAAGTACTGTTTTCAAGCTAACAAGCAACCATGTTACTGTTGCACTAAAATTTGATATAAATAGAAGTTATGTCATTACCATAACGTTCTATGTGGAGTGTTCATCTCGCCTTTGTTCTTACACATGGGTTCGGAGCCGAACCTCGGCTCCGTGTCGGCCGCTTGCAAGCTCTGCATCAAGAAGAAGCTCGAGACAACCTAATACCCACAATCCCCCTCTGCCTTTACCTCAGATCTAGTTTGCAAGCAAACCAGCAGTCAGAGAGAGAACACATTCATGCCAAAACTCACATAGACACAAAAATACTTCTATCTATCTATCTATATATATATATATATATACATGTATATCATATATACAACAACTGCAATGCAGAAGCAGAATAACCCAGACCAGGCACCAAAATGAACGTTCTTCCTGAGGGTGGGAGGGTGGGAATGTAAGAACAAAAGCGAGATGAACACTCCACATGGAACGTTATGGTAAGGACATAACTTCTATATGTGAGAGTGTTCGATCTCGCCGTTTGTTCTTACACATGGGTAACGTCCCTAGCTCCATGTTCCTGAGGAACTCACGGGAGGACGT
This sequence comes from Protopterus annectens, assembly GCF_019279795.1. Lineage (NCBI taxonomy): Eukaryota > Metazoa > Chordata > Ceratodontiformes > Protopteridae > Protopterus > Protopterus annectens. Next base: position 754,788,411 of record NC_056727.1, read on the forward strand.
TCTTGAGCACAGTGGAACCAAAGGTTGCCCTGTCCCTAGAAACCTTGTCTACCTTGTAATGAGAAATAAATGTATGTGGTTTAGACCAAGTAGCAGCCGCACAAATAGCGTCTAATGGTAGGCGAGCTGCATGAGCCAGGGATGTAGACACTGATCTTGTAGAATGTCCTTTGGGTTTGACAGACAAAGCTTGATTTGAAGAATCATAAACATAGATAATACAATCAGTTAACCATTTAGAAAGAGTTCTTTTAGTAACCGCTACACCTTTCCTGCTATCGGCAAAGGCTACAAAAAGTTGATCAGATTTTCTGTGATCTTTTGTTCTATCCAAGTAAAATCTAAGTTGTCTGTGGACATCCAACTTATGTAACATATACTCCATTTTATTGGAGTGATTCTTGAAAAAGGTGGGTAATTCAATGGATTGATTAATATTATTAATAGAGCAAACTTTGGGAAGAAAGGATGAATTAGTGCGAAGAGATACTCTGTCAGAGTGAAAGATTAAATAAGGTGTTTAACGGAGAGAGCCTGAAGCTCAGATACTCGCCTAGCGGATGTAATGGCTACCAAGAAGAGGGTCTTCCACGACAAATACTTCAATGGACAAGAGGAGGCTGGTTCAAATGGGGGTAACATCAATTTAGATAAGAGGTTTAGACTCCAAGGGGATGTAGGAGATCTAACTGGTGGTCTAATATGAAAAGACCCTTTTAAAAAGGCCTTACAAAGCCTGTGGGCCATAACTGGAGCCCCACATTCTTCCACATGAAAGTTGGAGATGGCAGCCAATTGCACTCTTAAAGTGGCAGGAGAAGCACCTTGGTGGAACAATTCTGTTAAAAACTCCAAGATTTTGTTTAAAGGCGCTACGACAGGGTCCAATTGCTGTGTATTTGCCCAGAACACAAAGCGCTTCCATTTACTAGTGTAGGTCTTAGTAGTGGAAGCTTTATGAGAAGCCACTAGTATATTCTGAACTGCAGGTGAAAGAAGATCAGACCTGGCTAAGTAGGGAATCGGAGCAGCCAAGCTGCTAGATGGAGGGACAAGAGCGAGGGGTGGGGAGCCCCTGACGAGTGAGTCAGTAGATCTGGCTCTGGGTCCAGGATCCAGGGTCCCCAAATGCGGTGTCAGAAGAAAGGGGAACCAAATTTGACGAGGCCAGAATGGGGCAATGAGGATGATCGTCCTTTGCAGGTTGTTGGCTTTCTGCAGAAACTTGGCAATCAGGGGAAAAGGAGGAAAAGCATACAGGAGGCCCGGGGGCCAATCGTGAACTAGTGCGTCCCTGGCGACTTCCCCTGGAGGGGGTAATAGGGCAAAATAGCTCCTGCATTTGGCGTTCATTGGAGACGCAAACAGATCGCAGGAAGGCTGGCCCCACTTGCGAAAGATCTTCTTCGCAACTGACTGTTTTAGGGACCACTCGTGCGGCAACAGAATTGCTCTGCTCAGCCTGTCGGCTATGACGTTGGATGACCCCGGGATGTGCGTTGCTATCAGAAAGCGACCCGTGGACTCCGCCCATTGCCAAATTCTCATGGCCTCTCTGCATAGCTGATAGGACTTGGTTCCCCCCTGCTTGTTTATGTACCAGACTACAGACATGTTGTCCGTCTGAACTGCAATAGTCCCTAGAGGAAGAAGGGGAGCAAAGTGCTGCAACGCTAGAAACACTGCCCTCAACCCCAGAACATTGATGTGCAGATTGTACTCTAAATTGGTCCATTCGCCTTGGACTGTCTGTCCCTGAAAGATGCCCCCCCACCCTATCAGGGAAGCGTCCGTGGTCACCGTAGCTGTCGGCATGGGTAGCCCAAATGGTCTTCCTCTGGAATGGTTGCAAGTCTGAAGCCACCAGACTAGGTGCGACTTGCATGTGTTTGTGATCAGGATTTCGTGTGTCAGAGGTAGATGTTGGAAAGACCATTGTGCAAACAGTAGCCATTGTAGAACTCTCATGTGCAGTCTTCCCAATGGTATCGCAATGAGAGAAGCTGCCATGAGACCCAAAACCTTTAGTACCAGTTTTGCTGGGGATTTTCTGGATGACAGAAGAAGAGATGTGTGTGTTTGAAGTGAAGTGAAGCTATCCTTTCTGGAGGAAGCCTTAGAATTAACTGATGCGTATCTAATTCCGTTCCTATGAATAAGATACGCTGTGATGGCTGTAGTAAGGATTTTTCGAAATTTACGGAAATTCTGAGGTGAACACAAAGTTGTAGGGTGTAATCTCTGGCCTGTATCAGTTGACGCCGGGTGGTGGCAGAAAGGAGCCAGTCGTCCAGATACGGAAACACCTGGAATCCTAGGCGTCTCAGATGAGACGCTACCACTGCCATGCATTTGGTGAAAACCCTGGGGGCTGAGGTCAGACCAAAGGGCAGGGCTCGAAACTGATAGTGACTGGCTCCCAGCCGGAAGCGCAAATGATCTCTGGACGCCCTGGCCATTTTGATGTGGTAGTATGCGTCCTTCAGATCTATTGAGCACATCCAGTCGTCCTTCTGTAAGAATGGAAGGATCGATTGAAGCGTGACCATTCAGAACTTTTCTTTCTTGACGAAGGTGTTGAGGTTGCTTAGGTCCAGAATCGGCCTCCAGTCCCCTGTCTTCTTTGGAACTAAAAAGAACCTTGAGTAAGTTTCGAATCCTATTTGGTCCGCTGGGACTGGTTGGATGACTCTTTTTTTCTAGCAGCTTTGAAATTTCTATAGCTGCTGGATCTCGCAGATGGGGCGGCACATCTGGGAGTCTTGTCTTTGGAATGGGGGTGGATAGGAATGGTATTCTGTACCCTCTGGTAACAACGCTTTTTACCCAGTTGTCTGTAGTAATGTTTTGCCAGGCCTGAGGGTATAAAGCTAAGCGACCCCCGACTGCCTCCAGAGCAGGACAGTCAGGCCTCCTCTCAGGAGTGCTGGAAAGGTTTTCCAGGGGGTGTATCCCTGTCACCTTGGTTTTGCGGACCCCCTCTGCCGCCAGGGCGGCGTCTTCCACCTCTGCCCCCTCCTCTGCCTCTAGAGGGGGCATCACCTTGCGTGCCTGGGAAAGACCCTTGGGGTTTTCGAAACCACATTTTCCCACCGCGTTGCCCTTTGGGGTACGGTCTGGATGGGGTGGAAAAACGGACTCCGACAGCAGACAGTGTCTTTCCCTCCTGTTCACACCGGGTAAGGGTCTCCTTTACTTTTGGGCCAAAGAGAGTGGCACCATCAAATGGGGCGTTAGTAAAGGAAGACTTGAAGGCTTCCACAAATGAACATAAGCGCATCCAGGATTGTCTTCGAAGAGCAATCGCTGAAGCTGCTGCCCTACTCGATCCTTCGGCTGCGTATGAGATCAGCCTCATGGATGAGTTAACAATGGATGTAAGGGTATTGAGATGTGCTGTAACTTTCTCTGAAACAGCAGCATCTGTAGTACCCTGGAGGGTATCTCCCAACTCTTTGATTAGATCCCTCTGTAGACGTGTAAAGTGGGTCAAATAGTTCAGGGATCGCATAGAAAAGGCCGCTGAACTAAAAATGCGCTTCCCGTACCTGTCCATAGTCCTAGAATCTTTGTTAGGCGGATGGACAGATGAGGAAGATTCCGACATCTCCTTTTTCGTGGCCGCTGCCACCACCATAGCGTCCACTGGAACTCCTTTTGTCAAATAAGCCTTGTCTTGGGGTGCAGTAATGTACTTATTAGGCTTCCTAGGGACTGGCTCCACTGTGTCAGGAGCCTCCCACGCCCTTCGAGCAATCGGCTCCATTAATTCATCGAAGGGCGGAGTGACCCAGGAGGAGGAAGGGCGAGCACCAAATGCCTTTAGCAAGACTGACTCATCCTCAGAAGGGGGAAGGGACTGCCAGTCACCTCTCTGCTTTAGGATCTCCAAGATGTCAGAGAAGGAGACATCTTCTGAAGGTGACTTTGGGGACCCTTCTGACTCATCCAAGTCAGTATCGGATGTCAAAGATTCTTGTGGAGAATCTAAGTGTCTCCTCTTACACAATCTTTTCCTAGGGACTTCTTCGGGGGGGGGCATCCGAAGAAGCCTCCGAGGAAGAGGGGGCACCCTCCAGGGGTGGCTCGACGCTTGGATGTGACCGTTGGTGCAGAGGAGGATAACGGTCCTTTATGGGGAGGAGAGGCTGCTTCTACTGATGTGGTTGTCTGGGTAGACAACACCTTCCTCATGAGATCGAAGGCCCCCGGGTCCCGAGTCGAGGTATCTCCCGGTTCCGAAGAAATGGGAAGAATCCCCGAAACAGGCACCGAAGGCATCGACCCCGAGGACGGAGCAGAGTCGAGCCGAGGCCCCGAGAGGGAGAGTCGGAACCGAAACATCGGTTCGACTCTCGGTCCCTGAACCAAGGATGGATCTTCGGCTCCGAGACTCCGGTACCGGATCCGACGGAGTCGAGGTGAATGGAGCCGACCGAGAAAAGGACGGTTCTGGCACCGAGGGCTCCACAATCAGTAGATCAGCCTCTTCCGGCTCCAAAGACTGGACAGGTCTCGGAGGAGGAACAGATGGAGAATAATGGAAGGCCTTCAAGTTTCGACACCAATTGGGTGGAAACCGAGATAAGTTTGGATAAGGCCGTATTCTCCAGTAATTTCTGCACCACGCGGTCAACATCGGTGTCGGAGAGGGGCCTGGAGGAACGGGTCGAAGGAATCTAAGACGGAGCCGACCTCAACAGTGTCGGGGGAGGGAGCTCCATCACCGGTTCCAAGATTCGAGGCTCGGAAACTGACAACATTTGAACACTCTGCCCCGAAGTCTGTGGAACCGGTGATCCAACTTTAGCTGAAGAGCTCGGAGCCGATGACTTGGGCTCCGACGTCTTCGATTCCTTCGAGGATTTGGATGCCTGGTCTGAAGCATCCAGAGCCTCTTGAAAGGTAGGTTTTAACAAACCCCTATCCATGAGTTTCCTGCGTCTATCTGTCATGACCCTCCCACTGAAAGAATGACAAATAGAGCAGTCTTCTTGCAGATGGAGAGGGCCAAGACAGTAGACGCAGGAACTATGATTGTCAGTAACTGACATCTTTTGCCCACATTGGCAACGCTTAAAACCCGATTTAGCCTTTTCAGACATCTCACTCTAAATAACTGAAAGGTCAAGTCCAGTAAAGAAGTCAAGTCCGGTGAAATTGTCGAATCCAGTAAGGAAGTCAATCCGGTAGTCAAATCCAAGTAAGGGGTGGTAGGCCCCGAGGAGAACTCTAATAAGTTTTAATAAACTTAACGGAACCGAGAATCCCTCAACCTTACCACACACACACTATGTCATTAACAAACTTTTTATAATGAAATTACCAAGAAAAATACAAGAATAAAATTCTTAATCTTATCTTAGGTGCTCGAGCTCGACCCAGTGATGTGAACGCTGCAGCGGCAAACTAGATCTGAGGTAAAGGCAGAGGGGGATTGTGGGTATTAGGTTGTCTCTAGCTTCTTCTCGATGCAGAGCTTGCAAGCGGCCGACACGGAGCCGAGGTTCAGCTCCGAACCCATGTGTAAGAACAAACGGCGAGATCGAACACTCTCACATCAAGAGATACACATTTTAACCAAGTCTAAAAAACAAATTGTTTAATGTGATTCAATGCCTTTTAAATAATACCAAAGACAGTACCACTATAACAGCCCCACACAGTTGGTTTGAATTTTTTTTTTTTTTTTTTTTTCCAGAATTTTGATTTGTCATACTCACTTAAGGTTTGTCCTGATGTTTTGTTTGCAGTTACTTGTGAAGAAAAATCTGCTTTAAATTTCTTCTGTTGAAATCACTACTCCTTGTATGCAACATGTGCATGAAACTATATTGATACTGTCCACTAGTACTATTTTGAGGAGGTGCGAATAACTATTTTTTCAGAACCTTCCAGATGATAAAAATTTTAAATTCTCATTTAGGTATTGCTTAGTGTTTTGTCTCGCCTGCAGGGGATATCAGAATTGCGGTGTAAGGGGTAAGCTTTTCTCAGAATTTTTTTTTCTTTACCCCTCGTTTTCCAAAATGTCCAAGGGACAGAAACCAAATAGACAGTCTCAAACTGCAGGTGAACAGTTTAAGAAGAAATGGCAAGGGGGTTCCAAGAAGACTTCTGGAAAACTTCGAAAAAACAAGGACATATTCCCCCCCCCCCCCCAATCATGGCGGCATTCCTTTTTTTTTTTTTCTTCTTTTGTAGTCCTTTTAGAAAGTCTGAATTTCCATTTAGGGAGGAAATTGCTCCTTCTCCAGACCACACACTTTTTTGTTTCCATGTGTTCATCAAATGCTGTTCCAGGGAGTGATAGTCCCAGTTTCTCCTTCCCACGTGGGAAAGGGGTTTTTATTCAAGTATGTTTAGTGCTAAAGAAAGGAAATGTTTGGAGACCAGTTTTCCTGGTGACACTAGATTTAAGATGCCATTCCTATTCTATCCAGACTCTAGGTGTTTCTTAAGGTTTTCTGTATCTGGATTGGATCCCTATCAGTTGATTGGGTTTTCAGAAACTTGTCAAGACGATACGATTGACGTTCCAAAAAACTCGAAGCTTTTAAATGGAGATCACTGTACAGTGAGAATTGGGAAATTTGCTGTTTTCTTCAGTGTAGTGTGATCTCTGAGTTTGTATATATAACTTGCAGGGCTGTGGGGGGTGCAGGGGGACATGCCCCCCCCCCCCCCACAAAAGGTAAAAAAGCTAGTTTTTAATGTTTGAGTTTTTGGAACCTCTTATTTTTCTTATTTGCAATGGTGATGGACAGGTTGACAGACTAAATCTGACAGGAGGCCCCATGAACTATGATGTTTGCAGATGACATTGATCTGTAGTGAGAGTAGGGACCAGGTTGATGAGACCCTGGAAAGGTGGCGATATGCTCTAGAGGGGAATGAAGGTCAGCAGGAATAAGACAGAATATGTGAGTGTGAATGAGCGGGATGATAGAGGAATGGTGAGGATGCAGGGAGTAGAGTTGGCAAAGGTGAATGAGTTTAAGTACTTGGGATCAACAGTTTAGAGTAATGGTGAGTGTGGAAGAGAGGTGAAGAAGAGAGTACAGGCACGGTGGAATGGGTGGAGAAGAGTGTCGGGCATGATTGTGACAGACTGGTACCTGTAAGAATGAAAGGGAAGGTCCACAAGAGGGTAGTGAGACCAGCTATGTTGTATGGGTTGGAGACGGTGGCACTGACAAAAAGGCAGGAGTCAGAGCTGGAAGAGGCAAAGTTTAAAGATGTTAAGATTTGCACTGGGTGTGACAAGGATGGATAGGATTAGGAATCTGTATATTAGAGTGAGCTCAGATTGGACGGTTTGGAGACAGTCAGAGAGGCGAGATTGCATTGGTTTGGATATGTGCTGAGGAGGGATGCTGGGTATATTGGTAAAAGGATGCAGCTGCCAGGTAAGAGGAAAAGAGGAAGACCTAAGAGAAGGTTTATGGATGTGGTGAGACAGGACATGAAGGTGGTTGGTGTGACACAGCAATATGCAGAGGACAGGAAGAAATGGAAACAGATGATCCGCTGTGGCGACCCCTAATGAGAACAGCCGAAAGAGAAGTAGTTTTCGGAACCTCAGTCATATTGTCTCGAGTTTCTGAAAGTTCGATCAGCTGACAGATCCATCTAGATCACATCCAGTCAGGTGTAGTCTCTCTTCGTCCAGTTCAACATTTGGATTATTGGAGCCAAACTTGGTGCCTTAGAAGCTATGGAGCCAGGGCTCTGACTCCTCCACTACTCACAGGCCCCTTCTTCCCCAAATATTTCCTATGCCGTTTACTTACCTAATCAAGAAGGCCTTTGATAGCGGTAAGTGGAGTGCCTTTTTTGTCAGTTTTTTTTTTTTTTTTTTACTTCCACTATTATAGCTAAACTTTTTTTTTTTATATTTTGCATATTCTTTTGTCTTACTCTTCTAGCTCAGCAAAGTTACTTTCTATATTAAAAAGGAATTAGCTTGTTAATTTCTTTGTTAAATAGTTTGCTGGCTAGTGCTTCATTTTTATTTGACTGTTCTGCCTAATACCTTGCCATCCATATGGCAGACAAGGTTCAAGGTGGCAAAAAGTGTGTGTTCTGCAGCTATAAGATCCCACTGCAGTACCCGCAGTCCCTTTGTGTATACTGCATTGGGGACGGCTCTTCTAGACAGAGGATGAGGCTTGTTCCTGTTTACGTTCTAGGACCATTAAGGGCTACAGAGCTAAACTTTCCTTAAAAAGCTTGATCCCCAAATTGGGATAGGCCACTTGGACACAGGAGTAGCAGCAGAAGTTTTGAGGTCCAAGTAAAATAATGGAGAAATCTAAACAAAGAGGACAAGTCCAAGAAAAAAACGACCAAGGTAAATCCAAGAAGTGATCAGATAAGTGTAGGATACTCTGTCTACAATCCCATTAGACCCCTTGAGCGTTGCACCAAAGACAACTTGACTGATGGATCAGACTCGGCCCCCTTGGATCCAATTACTGACGTCTCCTCATTTTTCACTGGAGCTGGTGTGTCCTGAAGAAAGTGAATAGAGCTGAGGAGACATTCTTGTCCAGATCACTGTCAGTGGCTTAACCCTCCAGGTTCATTCTGTCACTGAGAAACCTTACAAAATCAGATGACAGAACGATGTGATAATTCCATCTGCAAATTCAGCTAGGGTTTTCCAATTCTGTCTACACAGGATGATCCTAAAAATGGCTTCAACAACTCTTCCACTAATTTCTCAGACTCTGGTCCATAGCTTGGACCTCCCGGGAGCACCCAATTTTGAGCAGACAGTCCTGTTGACTTCAACTCCGACCATGTTCCTTACTCACGACTTCAGTGCCTTTGGATTGGGATGGGTGTCAGAGCCAAAGCACTGGTGTAAGGGCTCAAGGCATGGATTCACTATTGAAACGTTTGGAACTTTCGTTCCATGACTTTCAGTAGGTAGCTCAGCTCCGATGCCTACTTCGGTTCCTGGTCAGCGAAGGCTCCTCTTCATCTTGCCATGATGGTTTGGGAGTCTCTTGGGCCATGATCTCCACCTCAGCCTTTGAGGCTTTCAAAAGGGTTCTCATTAGGCTAAAAGAAAAGGTATTTTTTCCATGGATTCTATTTCTGTCGTGGCCCCATTTGGACATTGTGCTTGACTGTGCACATCCACATTGACGGGGACAATTGGCTTCCTTTAGTCTTGGGACTGTTCACCATGTGAGCTCCCTGTCTGCCTCCAACCTAAGAAATGAGCATGTTAAGAGGAGACTTTTTGTATTCCTCTCAGGAATCATCCTCTGAAGACCGACTTTGGTCAGTCCCCAGGATTCCCCTCTGGAGGATGTTGCATTTGACATTTTGGAATTGATAAAGCAACAAGGGGGTTGGTCCACTGATACACCTTCCCCTGAAGAGTCTGTTCCTCGAGGCTTTTGGAGTTGCCTTGTTCACCTCCTGCTTGGTACCACTGTCTGATGCAGTCCTAGATCTGGTAGCTCAGCAGGCTTGGAAGGTTCCTGCTATGGCAGAACTAATCCAAAATCTTGTCTGTCTTCTTGGGGTTGCATCCAAGGGTAGAGCACACTGGAGCAGTGGTTTCCCAGTAGATGCCATTGTTGTAATAGTAACCACTAAAAAAAACTCCTCTGAGGAGAGTTGATCAGTCAGTCATCCTAATAGGGTCAAGAGCATTGAGCAGATTTGAAAACGGGCGTATGCTTTGGCGTCTTTCAGGCATGAGTGCTGAACTACCTGGCCCACATGACATGTTTCCAGAGTCTCTTGACAAAAGAACTCTGTCCCTCTCGGGTACTTACTGACAGACATCCAGACAACAGTGGAGTTCTGGAGTTCGATTTCTAATGTATCCAGGTGTCTGGTTTCTAATGCAGCTGATGTTACAGCTAGAGGAGCAGGTACTGGCATAGCTATCCTATTGTGCGACTTTGAAGAGGGCTTTAAGACCTTTCTTAATGTTCCTTTAGATGGCTGTGCACCAAAGGTAAGGAAACTCTCGCCAGAAGTGAGCAGAATGGCAAGACCCTTTTCTGCTGTTGGAATCCTCTTGCTCACCCCTCCGAGAACCTTTTCCAGAAGTCATGGAGGTAGCAAGAAGATAAGGTTCAGGAAGTCTCAAGGGTTCAGCCGGGATGCTTCTGCAGACAGGTCCTCCCAAGTCAGGGGGGACTGCTTCAATGGATATTGCCCTAGGGCAGAGGCTGACTGCAGAATCAGGGATTTTGTGGTCCTTTTCCAAAGAAATCCTTCCAGTGCAGTCAGGGGGGCACTTGGCCCTGCACCCTCCACCTTGAAAGGCCATCGCATAAAACACTTGGGTGCTGTGGCTAGTCTCAGGAGTTATATAATTCCTCTTTCTTCCCTTCCCCTCCCTTAAATGGTTCCCACAGTACCACCACATCAGATGGAATCTACAGAAGCAGAAGTTTTAAAGCTGTTAGAAAAAAATCAACCAACATGTCCCCCCCAGACCAGTTAGAATTCAGTCTATTCCATGTTCTTTTTAGTTCTGAAAAACAGGAAGTATGGATAGTTTTGGACCTCAGTCATCTCAAAGCTCCAGATAGTCATGGTTATGTCAATTCTACCTCCTTTTGAGGCAGGACAGTTGTATATGCTCTATAGACTTTAGGATGCTACTACCCCATCAAGATTTCAAGGTGGTCAAGGAGATTTCTGTTTGTCTGGGAGACCATTGCTACTAGTTCAGGGCATTTCCATTTGGTCTCACCACAACCCCCCCCCCCCCCCCGGTGTTCACCAAATGCATGGCACTAGTTGCAGCGTATCTTGCTTCTGTGGTTTGGATGCTTCCGTACATGGAAGATTTGCTCCTCACTGCACCTACCAAGGATTTCCTGCTCCAGCAACAGGACTTCTTCCTCCAGCTTCAATGTTTGGCAACTCCAAAAGCAATTTGATAACACAGAAATAGTTCATGGGATACCACTTGAACACAAGCAACAAGATACAATCCTGGACTCTGGGACAGTAGCTATCTCTGTCAGACAGCCTTAAAAATTCTTCAGCACTCCTCGCCATCTGCAAGACTTGTCCTACTAATGGACTAGCCAGCTACTGTTTGAGTTATTCAGGGGACCTTTTCTGTTTAATGGTCTCAGTTCCTCCATCCTGTTCACATGCGAGTTTTGCTTACACCTGTGTGCAAGTCTCAGACTACATCTCTTCCTAGAAGGTCAACCCTTTCTTTCCTCCATCTTGATGCTTCCCTTCTGTGTGGGGGTGGACATTTTGAAGGGAATATGGTTCATGTGAAATGCATAGCACTCAACCAATCAGGGACAAATTCAGAAAACATCAGGGACAGCCAGGGATACTTTTTTAAAATATTAGTGCTATTAACTTGAAATATTGACATAATCGGAGCATATGAATTAATATACATTTTCTGAAGTTAAAGAAGTCTGTAATTCTTAATCACTGTCATTAATCAAGTGTAATTCCCCACCTTTCCTCCAAACATCAGTAGTTTTAGGAGGGATTAAGAGGGACAGAGCTAAAGTTTGTCAAAATCGGGGACGTCCCAAGTGTTCACATGTCCTACCATTGCATGCTTTCCAGGACGCACTTCCCAGGGGTGAGATTTCCATGCAGACTGACGATGTGGCAGTGGTGGTATTTTCCCATCACTTTTTTTTATAGCAGTGCATATCCTGTGCACTACCAGTGTGGTGTTGGATAAGTTGAGCAGATCCATCCTGCTGCCTCAGGAGTGGTCACTCACTCAAGCAGTGGTGAATCAAATCTTCAACCACTGGGCTCAACCAAGCTACAACCTCTTTGCTTTGTATCTAAACTAAAAGTGCAGCAGTAACTTTGCCATGATTTCTCCACAGGGTCAGTCGCAGAAAGATGTTGTAGTCTACAGTTGGCCTCCAGGTCTTTAATACCCCCCCCCCCTTTCCTCTGATAACAGTTTGTTCAGGAAGCAAGAAGGTACAAGCCTGGAGTAATCTTCATTGCTCCTTTCTGCCCCTGATAATTGTGGTTCATTACTTCCTCCTTAGATACTGGACAACCATCCAGGCCTTCTGACTCATCCAGGCAGACCCACCCAGAGACACTGAAGCTAACCACATGGTTCCTCCAATTTTAATGGTGGCCAGAAATGCCAGGGTTTCCACTCGAGTGGCTTGCAGTTTGTTAGCCTCTCAAAATATTGAGTAGCATAATGGTTCTTATCCAGGCGTCCATGTTCATATGCATTTTACTAAGCTAATGGCCACAAGGGCCTTTTTAAGCCTAGCCATGCATCCCAAATCTCTGATAAGTTCTGGTACCCATGGTAAGTATAAGCAGGAGCTTGAGAGATGATACAAGTAGGGGCCTGGGAGATGATCCGTTTACAGGTTGCCTCTGTCCATTAGAGAAATAGGTGCCAAAGTTGCACTTGAATTAGGTTGGGGAGGAACATTGCTTCAGGTGGATGTGGGGAACATGTTCCAGAGATGGGCTAGTCTCTGGGATACATACCTGTCTCTCCAGCAGGTCCTAGTTGTACAACAGGCAAGGTTTAAGTCTTTAGAATGGGTAATTCTGGTGGTGGTGGTTTTGTGGATATGCAGGAGGCCCATCAGAGTGGGGTCTGACAGTTGCCTTGTATACTAGGCATAGACCTCCCCTCAACAGCCTGTAGGAGATGGAATACAGGGATAGGGCCTTAAGTAACATATCCCATGCAGACCACCTCATGCCCTGTATTCTTTTAGTGAGGAATGTCTGTGGACATTCCAGAGTTGTTGGATATACGTGGTTAAGTACATACCAAGGGGGGGGGGGGGGTTGTGCATTGTTCTCGGTGATAGGTCTGAATGCTGAATACAGTGGAGCAGTAACTTCCTTGGACCTAGATGCCATTCTTTTGTTTCTCCGTTGCACATCATAAAATGATTTCCTCACTACTGTAGACACATGTTGGTCCAAAGGCTAGATCATGGTCTGTGTGTGTCCCCAAGTCCTGACTACTAGTTCAACTCAAGGGGGGGGGGGGGTGTAGTCAGTGTGGTAGTTACCAGGGGTCATCTCCTCTTCTTTTTTTTTTTTTTTTTTTTTTTTTTCCCCATTGTAGGCTTCTTAGACCTTTTCCAAAAATGATCTGGCTTTTCAGCAATCAAAGTGCAGCTAGCCACTGTTTCTAATTTCAGTGGTGGACACCTTCACACTGCTGTATCTTCTCTAAAGATTTCAAACGCTTTTCTAAAGAGAACTCTCTCTTATTGAGACCTCCCATAAGGTATTCTGTTCCTCCACGGGACATAATTATCATGCTTCAGGCATTAACAAAACACCCTTCTGAACCACGAGCTTCAGCAGACTTACTTTCTTAGACTATTTTTCTGGTAACCATCACTTTGGTTGAAGGTATTTTGGAATTACAAGGACTTGTAAACCTCCTTACCCGATTTTCCATAAGGATGCATGTTTTTTTTTTTTTTTTTCCTCCCTTTGGAGAACAAATATATTCATACCAAAATCGTCATCCAAAAGCAACATTAGTTTACCACTGCTCTTTCCAAGAGTTTCTAATAAAAGGGAGAACTGCTGCTTTGGGATGTTTACAAACAGGACTGTGTAGATAAAACCTTGGCTGTCGGACATTTCTAGGCTTTTCTAAAACTAAGTTAGGATAAGTGTTTCTAAAGTCACACTAACAAGGTTGCTGTCAGACTGCATAGCCTTTGTATGAAAATAAAAATTGCAACTCTTTAACCAAAACACCAAGAACTTGCAACCTTAGAACTCACTCAAGGTCTCTGGTTACTTCTACTACATTTATGCATAAAGTTCCTTTAGATAAAATTTGTGCTGCAACATCTTGGCCCACGGTTCACATGTTCATTTCTCCTTACAAACTGGATGTACAGTCAAGATCCTGTACATCTTTCAGCTCCACCGCTGTCAGGAATATCCTTCCTTGATACCTCCCAGGTTAGTGGCACCTGGGTCATTTTATGTTTTCACCATAACAGTAGATCTGTCGTCTTTTTGACCAGTTCAGCATCCCTCCTTCCTTCCCTCTTTCAAATTGTCTTCTGATGCTGTGCCCTGACTAAACAGACCTAACCAGGAACTTTGTCTAGACACGCCCATCATTTGTTAACTTCTATAAGCTTCATTCTGGTATATAATTTAGAATGTCATAATTATGCGATGATGGATTTTGTTAGCTATTTCATAGGCAAACCTGATCTGAGGTATTTGGAAGAAGAGGGGGATTATGATTAGGGGAGGAGTCAGAGCCCTTGATCCACAGATTGTAAATTTGCTGAAGTCTGATCCATGTGTTCATTTCGTCCAGTGTAACATTTGGATTAATTAATCTGTCATCATGGTGAGTACATAACTCTAATTTTTCTGTCTCACACTTTGTGAACAGTCTTGTAAAAGCAGATAGTCCAAAGTGTCTAGCTCAGTTTGTAGCTCGTTGTAGACTACGGGGTATCCGCATATTTAGACAGCTTTCTTATCTTTGCAGAGTCTTTATCCCAACTTTCTTATCTTTGCAGAGTCTTTATCCCAAGTGTCAGGGTCTCACCCCCACCCCCAGTCAGGTGAGAAATCTCTTACACAAGCCCATTCAAAAAGTCTTTCTGAACTCTTATACAGGATTGTGTTTCTGGGATGTCAGCTAGACACCACAGTTCAAAAGAGCTTTTCTTCCACAGGAAAGACTTTAATGTGGGTCTCATGGCTTCTGTGATTCTCAAGACACTTCTCGCAAGGCTTCACATGAGAAGGATACAGTGGTATCTGAGTCTCTTTGGTCTCGGCAGAAACACCTCTCTTCTATTCAGATCCCAGGGCTGGGGTTTGTCAGAAGAGAAAATTGTTGGTAGTCTGATATCCTTAAATGCAGATTTCCTGTCCTCCCCTCCATGTTCCATAGCAGTCAGTCACCACGGACACCTTGAACTCTGCTTAGGAGGCAGGTTCGGGAGGGGTAAAAGTGCAAGGTGTGTATGACACAAAGGATAGTTGCAAGTACATAAATATAAAAGACATGTTTGCCCTGATCAAGGCATTCTGAATCATCTTTGGCCCCCAAGACCTTTTTCAAGTTGTTAGAGACACTACCACGATCTGTGTTTGTATGAACAAGTAAGGAGGAGCCAGGTCATACGTCTCTGTAGACTAGCCATGTTAACTTGGGGTATAACTTCACAACACAACTTCACTTTAGACATCCTCCATTCTGTCCGAGCAAAATTGTCTGGCAGACGAGCTGAACAGGACAAGAGCAGACCCTCGCAAATGGAAAATAGATCAGGGGGCTTCCAAGATTTGATCTGTATGATCGGGGGTCTTCCGAGATTTAATCCTGTAGGGAATCCCTCATGTAAATCTTGGTTCAGAGAGGAGGCAAAATCAGCTGTCAAGTTCCTGCTCCAGGGTACCATGTAAGAAGACCCAGAAGACGGATGCCTTTTCTTTTCCTTGGACAATATCCCGAATGCTTCTGAAAGTTCAGAAGGAATTCACCTGGATCATTGTGGTGACTCCCTTCTGGCCCAGGCAGCCATGGTTCTCCCTTTTTTTGGAAATGGCTAGGGACAATTGGCATGGGCTTTCTCACAGACTGGATCTACTCGCACAAGAACATGACCCTGTTATCAAGCCACTTCATTTGTCTCCCTGGATGATAGGGTCTTGATTCCTTTTACCTAACCTTTTTATTAAGGATGTGAAGCAGGTACTAATGGAGGCAAGAAAGGCTGCTGCTATAAAATCCATGTGTTAGCAAATGGAAAATGTTTTCTATATGGTGCCAACAACATAATCGGGACCATTAAGGGCTAGTTGTCCTCTGGTTAAATGGTTATTTTTTTATTTTTATCGGCCTGTTTCACTCCTATCTCTTCATTTATCGGCTGTTTCAGCTGCCTGCTGATGGATCCTCCTCTTTCAATGCATTTTCATATCAAAATGTTTTTGAAAGGGGTTCTGCATAAGAAGCTTCGTTGGGATCTTAATTTTGTATTAATGGAGTGAACACTTTATTTGAAATGGCTAACCTGACTGACTTCAGGTTCTTGGCTGGATAAGCGTTTTAAAAGTGCCTTTTAATGTTTTTTTCTTCCCCACCCCCTTCTAAGAACATGTATTTTACTACTTGCCTATTTTACTGACTGCTCCTAAGCTTCCATGATCAAGCAGAAAATGGTGTTATATTCTCAAGAAGTAATGTACTGATTTCTTGGCTGAGGTCTGTTGTCAACAATTTTTTTTAAGCAACCTTTGCCACCACAGCAGGCTGGTACTTTGCCTCACCTTCTGTGGCCAAAGCTGGTTCATCAGACCACTCATATTTCTCATTTTGGATCAGTCTGGTGTAGTGCCTGCAGCCACATTGACATTAGACACTTCTCTGTGTTTTTTTTTTTTTTTTAGTCCAGTAAGGTAAAGTCCCTGTTTTGTCTTTTGGAGGGGGGGGGGGGTTAGTCAAAAGGTTGTACCAATCCCCAGGAAAGTTGTTACAGGAAATATTGGGTGTCTTTTTTTTTTTTTTTCAAATACCTGTCTGAAAGAAATACATTTGTCATCTTTATCAGTTTTTTTTATTAGGCTTGGTGCTGGGATTTCCGGGATGCCATTTTTTTTTTCCAGTGGGGAAAATAGCAAGGTTTCTCAATCCCTCAGAAGATTATATCATGAGATGTACATCCATTTCACTGTTAGTGTTCATTACAATAGGGACCCCCTGTCAAGGGCGGCCAAATGTCTGGCCATTATACTAAAGTCTTTATGGTGCTTTAAAGTATGCCGTACTTCACACACATGCTCCTCCATAACATAGGGCATAAAGGTAACATCTGATGTACCATCCTCACAGGTAGGATGGTACTAGGCTATCGGCCCAAGGGCCTAAGTAAGCCTAGCTAACAGTTCCCTGGCTTATGCCAACCCAAGAAAGTTAATTTCCTGTGCCACTGTCGAGCAAAGCCACAAAAGTGATCCCTGGGGTGTATTTCCTATTTCCCATCCACTCATTCAGAACTTCCTTGACAGCAGTCCAAACACCATCTTTTGATCATTGGTCTGAGCGCCGGTTCCGTTGCTGGTTCACAAAGCCATTGCAGAACTGCCCCTTTGGGGTTTACTGTATTTTATCTTTTTATATTTTGTTGCTTGTGGGGTTTCATGTCATTCGAGAAGGGTAAAGACCAATGTGGGAGACAGATTCTCCATAAAATCCATCGTGAGCAGTGCTTGTTTTGCCTTGGTACTTCTCCAGGACCATTCATCCAGTTCTGCCAGGCCTTTGTTCCCAAAATCATCTGCAGTAGACTTTCTTCTTTGACTTTGTATCCAGAGAATCAACATCTTAAGCTCTTGGGTAGACACAGTGGAAGGAACTTCATGCTTCGAGGGGCAGCCATCCATGACTAAGGCCAAGAAATCTAGGCTGGATTCTTCTGCTATTCAGTTTTGGCTGGGCATCTGTCCCAAGGTGAGTGAAAGCCTGGAGGTACACCTGGCCCCCTCGTAGGAATCTTTGGCCACGACTGGTTTAGAAGCCAGTGGGGATCTGACCTTGGGCACGTCTGTGGAGGACTTGCACATGTCTGCATTGGACATTCAGGGGAAACCACGGCTGATTATTTCCAATCAAATTTTGGTCAAGTGAAGTCCCTACTACAGTTATTGAATGCTGTCTGATGTCAGAACCTTCCACTTTATAAGGCAGACGTCCGCTTAACGAAAAGCAGAAAACTAAATTACTCCAGGTCTAAGGACCCACAGGGCGAATGGCAAAATTTCACTCCTCTGGGAGTTTTGGTCCAGCTCCTCCTTGATCCTCTACCCCCCTTAAAAGACCCAGGAAACGGGGTTCCTCTGAGAAGGAGGCAGATTCAGATGAGGGATCCCTTGCTTACTCCTCTGATTCCTTCTCCTTTAGATTATGGGTCTGAGGAAGAGGAATCTACTAGTCCTGATACTCTCTTTGGGGTTTTTTGTTTTGAGGAAATTTTCTTTTGGGGACATAATCTCTAGAATGATGGAGGTTTTTAAAATGGGGATTGTGCTCAGGATTCTGAAAGTACAGCAAAAAGGTATTGCGAGCTCCTACAGATGGATTTTCCCATATCTTTGCTGTCCCCCTCCTGTTTTGGTCACCTTGTTGGATGCTTTTTCTAAGGCTCGCAATTCTCAGTCTCCTGCCCCCAAGAAGCCTGATAGGTAATTTCAGTGGTGGACACCTTCACACTGCTGTATTTTCTCGATGGTGTCTGCTACTGACTGGCCGTCTCAATTGCTACCTTCTGAACTACTGCCTTCTAATAAAGCTAGCAGAGCCATGGAAAGGTTAGGGGAAGAAAAAGCTTAATCTCTGCTACCTTGGCTTTTAGGGCTGTCTGTTATCAGACCCATATGTCAAGGTACTTGTTCACTCTTTCCTAAGCCTATCAGGTAATTTCTGATCTTCCTAAGTCAGAAGGGAAAACTGTTAGGGACTTCCTCTCAGGTAGCTCGTCATTCCTTCAAGTGTAGTTATGATGCAGCAGATGCTTCTGCTAAGGCTGCTGCTTTTTTGGGTCTGTGATGAAGAAATATTATTGGGTTTGGCTTTAACCTTTGCCTGATAGAACGGCTAAGTTTGGATGGTTCTAAACACTTGTTCTTACCCTTTTCTATTCACTTGGCTAACTCTCTGATATTTTTCATCTAGTTTTTCCAGTTTGTCCATCAGGTCTTTGCTCCCTCCTTCCTCCAGCTTGGGGAAACTTTCCACTTCAGAGGCTCAACCCACTCCTAAAAAGCCCAGGGAGTCCAAGAGGTCTTCCTCCAAACCACCTAGCCAAAAGGCAAAGTCTTTGGAACCACTCGCTTGGCTTTGAGTTCAGTTGCCGCTGCCTATCCTCTGCTGCTCTGGGACAGAGTGGTGCTCCCATGGTGTCTGCTTCTACAGTTTCGGCGTTGAGGTTAACCTTGCCAGCATGTAAGGAGGTCTCTGTCTCAATCCCCACTGAGATCCTCCAAACCTCTATCCACCACTTTTTCTGGGTCTTCCGATGTCTGACCTCCAAGGATGTTGGCAAGCTCATGAGGCAATTTCTTGAGAGACTAATCCAGATAGACTTGTCTGCTCCGTCCACATCTGGATCTGTTTCCCCATTCCACTCTTAACTACTTCTCTGATCTGTCCTTTTGTTTTTGGAGTTGTCAGTTCTGTTGGGTCCTGGTGTTGGAGCTGATAGTCAGGGGAAAAACAGGAGATCTCTTTCTCCACGACCCGCTCTGCTCCATCAGCTTCAGTTATAAGTGTGTCTGAGCCGTAGTGTCTGTTTTGGGGGGGTGGGTTCTACTTCAAAGCTTTAGAGCAGTCTCTTCCCCCCTCAGAGCCTCAGCCTTTGACAGCTGTGCTCCAGTTCCCCCCTCAGAGTGGGAGGTTTGAACTCTCCAGGAGGTCTCTGCGCTGGCATTTTCTGCTGTAGCAAGAGAGCTCCAGATGTTTTGTAATCCTTCCACTTTTGAGGTTGTGAGAGGGTTCTCTCCATTCTTAAGAGACCCTCTGCACTTGTCTCGCTGGAACCTTCCCCTCCTCATACTGGACTTGTGCCTGAGGTCTCTGAGCTGCTGCGTTGACAGCAGGTCCTAGGAAGCCTTAGAGCTTTAGTCCTGCTCAAGTAGAGTCTTAGCTGTCTGTGTACATCCAAGGAATGCAGAATTCTCTCCCCTTTGTTCTGCGAATTTGGATAAAAAGTTGGCAGATGCCACACTGGAAACCACCTTAGGCATGAAAGTAGGATTTGTCCTCAGAGACACCCTGTCTGGGTAAAATTTGATAGAAGGCTCTACAGCCATGAGGGCCTGTAGCTCTGAAACTCTTCTTGCTGAAGTAATTGCTAGTAGCAGAGCTGTCTTTCTTGATAAGAACTTCATATCGGCGGTAGCAGCTGGTTCAAATGGAGGCAGGGTGAGCTTTTCCAACACATAATTGAGGTCCCATGCAGGTAATGGTGATCTTCTAGGAGGCCTTAAATTTTTAGCTCCTCCAAGATACTGCTTTATTAAAGGATGAGAAAAGATTGGTGGCTCTGTATTGTAATGAGCCAAAATGACAGAGGCATGGATTTTGATTGATGAGAAATATAGGCCTTTGTCAAGCATCTCAGTCAAGTATTGTAATATCTGAGGAATATGAGGTTCTGTTGTATCAGTTCCCTGTGCTCGATTCCAAGCACATCTCTTCCATTTGTCAGCATAAGATTTTCTAGTACTAGGCCTTCTGGCTTCCAAAATGATATCAGTCACAACTTTACTGAGAGGCGTCGTTTGTATGCTTGCATGGTTAGCCATGCTGCCAGGTTCAGAGTCTGTAGTTGATTGTGCAGGATCTGATTGCTTTGCTGGGACAGTAGCTGTGGTCTTTGAGGCAAGGTCCAAGCTGGGTACTGAGACAAGTTCCTTAGGATTGGGTACCAGTATTGGCAGGGCCAGTCCGAGGCAGTTGGTATCTTTGGCTTCTCTTGTCTGACTTTTAGGAGGACCTTTGGTAGAAGAGGCAGAGGAGGAAAGGTGTAAACTGATCAGTTTTTCCAACTGAAGGATAGGGCGTCCACTTTCCATGCTTATCTGTGATAAGTCATTGTGCAGAATCTTTTCAATTGATAATTTTGAGGAGAGGCAGATAGATCTGTCTGGGCTCCCCCATTTCTCTGCTATCATGCTGAAGATTTGTGGATTTAGTTTCCACTCGTGAGGATCCATAAGGTTTCTGCTTAAATCGTTTGCCAGAGTGTTTGTCTTCCTGGCAGGAATTGAGCTTGAAGGTATATTTGGTAGGTCAAAGCTGTGTCCCACAGTGCCATGGCTAATCTGCAAAGGGGGTATGAGCATGTGCCCCCTTGCTTGTTTATATGCCACATGACTGTGGTGTTGTCCGTCTTTATCAGTAGTTGCCTTGGATGAAGTAAGTCCCTGAAGGCTGTTACGGCATTTTTAACAGCTAGCATCTCTTTCTGGTTGATATGTGTATGCATTTGATTTGGTGCCCATATGCCCTGAATGCATCTTCCTGCCATGTGGGCCCCCCAGGCATAATCTGATGTGTCTGATGTTAAGGTTTGGCTGGCAGGGGATAGAGTGAAGGGCCGTCCCATGTTTTGGTGACAGGCCTTTGCCCAGCATAGAAACTCCTGTTGCAGGCAGGGAATGAGAGGAATCATTGTTTCCAGATTGTGTGAATGTTGACTCCATAAACTTTTTAGGTACCACTGGAATTTCCTCATATGCAGTCTTGCATATGGAATTAGTAGGATGCAGGATGCCATGTAGCCCAGAGCCTACAGAATTTGTCTTGTAGAAGACTGTGCTTTTGTTGCCATCAGTTTGAAGTAAGTAGTCAGTTGCCTTTGTGTGTCTGGCGTGAGGTAAGCCATCTGGGAAGTTGTATTCAAGCTTGCACCCAGGAATGCTATCTTTTTGAGAGGGTACCAATCGTGATTGTTTTTGTACCCTAGGCATGTTAGAAGCCTTTTCACAAATGCCAGGTGTCGAAGAAGAGTGTCCTTATTCTCTGAATGAGACAGTCGTCCAAGTAAGGATATATCTGTATACTACTTTGTGTGCAAAATGCAATTACTGGTGCCAGGTACTTTGTGAAGACCCTGGGCACAGTATATAAACCAAAGGGCAGTGCAGAGAATTGGTAATGCATAAAGCCAGCCATTTTGATCATCTGTTTTTTAGGCATAGAGGCCTGTGCACATGGCTCAAGCGTCATTTTTTTAGTTTTAGTAGTTGCTTTTGTCTTAGGTTTTGCAGCTGTCGTCGGTTTGATATACAAATGTTGAGGCCTGAATACACCCTCAGAAGCCAGTGCTGGCTTAGCGGCTCCGGACCCACCCGAGGGGGATACATCCATCGGTCTAATACCTTGAGTAACTTGCGGCATGCCAGACTCCACATGGGTGTCTGTAGAGGTCTGCGACTTGAAGGTAGTGGGCATCAGGGGCTGTGAAAGCACCTCACTGAGTACCGGCGATTGGCTTAGGAGAAGCTTAGTCATTGGTTTTGGATCTCGACTGTCTTTCTCGGTCCTTTTCTTTGTGTTTTTTATGTACTCCGGTAGTTGGATTGCTATCAGACAACATTTCTGGGTAGTTAAATCTGTTTCCAAAATACTTTGATGCAAAAATATACCGACGCTTAATAGTGCGTTGGTTAAATCTAGCACAAAACCGACAGCCAGGCACGTTGTGATTAGGGCCTAGGCAAGGAATACAGTATAAATGGAAATCCTTATGAGGTATTTGCTTCCCACAAGTAATACAATTATTAACTTTTTCTGACATCGGAAAAAGCAAGAAAAGTTTCCCCAGTGGGGTACTTAGCTTTAGTGAAGACTTCGGTTCTGAAACTCAAACTCGAATATTTCAGTAATCGGCCGACCGGCACTTGCGAAATGCTTCTGCTTCGGGCACTGCATGGCAAGAAAGACTAAAGAAAATGGCGTCGGCTACATGTTTTATACCCCTGACGACCTGACGTCATGGAAGAGGAGACAGCAACCTACGCAGGACCCAAGACTTTGGAATTCAGGCCAACTGAGGGCAGCCTGCCAGCAGATTACCCAAATGTAATGACTGCAACAGTGAAACATGAAGAACATCATTGGATTAGTCCTGAGGGAGACCCTGTCGGCATGGAAAATGATGAAGGGCCCTACAGCCATGAGTGCTTGTAGCTCAAACTCTTCTAGGTGAAGGGATGGCCAGAAGTAAGGCTGTTTGCCAAGAGAGGAATTTGAACACTGCTGAAGGTTCAAATGGGGGTAGGGTGAGCTTTTCCAACACAAAATTAAGGTCCCAAGCTGGGATAGGAGATTATCTGGGTGGCCTTAGTTGTTAGCACCTCTTAGGAACTGTTTGAAGAGAAAGAGAGTGTGTCAGAAGAGAGATGGCTCTGTGCTGTAATGAGCAAAGATGGCAGAGGCATGAATTTTAATAGAAGAGAAGGATAGACCCCTGTGTAGTAGGTCTGCCAAGTAATCCAGGATGAGAGGTAGGGAGGGCTGTGCTGTTTAGGCTCTTAGCCTGGATCCAGGTGCAAAACCTTTTCCACTTGTCAGCGTAGGATTTTCTAGTGCTGGGGTGTCTGGCCTCACGTACAACATCTAGGACTTGTTTGCTTAGGCTGGCAGCTTGAGGAGAGGTCAGGGAATAAGCCAGGCTGAGTGTCTGCAATTGGGGATGCATGAACTCTCCATTCTTCTGAGTCAGGAGTGTTGGGATCTGAGGTAGGTGCCATGGTGGCTGGGGTGAAAGGCTGCACAGCAGTGGGTACCAGTGCTGGCATGGCCAGTCTGAGGCAATTAGGATTGCCCTCTGGTTTTTCCTCCCTTATTTTGAGCAGTACCCTTGAAATGAGTGGTAGAGGGGGAAATGCATAGACAGAGGCTTGCCCACTGGAAGGATAGATCATCCACTTTCCAGGCCTTGCTGTGAGGTTCCCTGGTACAGAATTTGCTGAGCTGATTGGAGTGGGAGGCAAAGAGGTCCACCTTCGGGGTGTCCCATTTCTGGGTTACAAGGGTGAAGGTTCTGTGGTCTAGCTGCCACTCGTGTGGGTCTAGCAGGTTTCTGCTTAAGTTGTCTGCCAGAGAGTTTAGGGAACATAGCAGGAATTGTGTTAGCAGGTGTAGTTGCAAGGCTGAGGCTATGTGCCAGAAGGTCATGGCGAGCCTGCAGAGAGGATAAGAGTGAGTCCCTCCCTACTTGTTGATATACCACATCACTGTGGTGTTGTCTGTTTTGATCAGTAGAGGCTCCGGAGAGAGGAGGGGTCTGACAGCTGTCAGGGCGTGCTGAACAGCTAGAATCTTTTTGGTTGATGTGCAGATATATTTGATTTGGGCTCCAATGGCCCTGAGTGCACCTGCTGTCCAGGTGTGCACCCCAGACATAGTCTGATGCGTCTGTGGTGTGTGTCTCCGCAGCGTGGGGTTGTGAGAAGTAAAGTTCCTTGTTGTGGTTGAATGCTGCTGCCCACCAAAGAAAATCTTTCCTTAGACCAGTTATCATTGGTATGATAGCTTCCAGGTCTTGAGAGTGTTGACATCAAAGGCTTTTTAGGTACCATTGTAGTTTCCTCATATGCAGTCGGGCATATGGAACGAGTAGAATGCAAGAAGCCATGAACCCTAGATAACTAGGTCCTGGTGGCTAGTTGAGAGAAGTAGCCTGTCAGGTAGACTTGTTTTTCTGGAGAAAGGAATGCCATCTGGAATGCTGTGCCCAGGCTTGCACCCAGGAATGCAATTTTTTGTGTGGGGACTAGATGTTCATCGTGTTACCCTGCTGCAGTCATCACACTTGGGGTTATCCTGTCGTCAGGCGGTCCCGCAGTCGGCCGGATTTCCAAAGTCTTGGTCCGACGTCTGTTGCAGTCGCCTCATCCCTGACGTCAGGGGTACATATATTGCAACCAACGCCATTTTCTTCAGTCTTTCTTGCCGTGTGGTGCCTGAAGCAGAAGCAGTTCGCAAGTGCCAGTCGGCCGACTCCTGAGATTTTCGAATTTCAGACCGAAATCTTCTATAAAGCAAAGTACCCCGTTGGGGAAACTTTTCTTGCCTCAGACCGATGTCAGAAAAAGTTAACAATTGTATTTCTTGTGGGAAGCAAATACCTCATAAGGATTTTCATTCTTATTGCATACCTTGCCTAGGCCCTGATCACGACGTCACTTCTTGTCGTTTTTGTGCTAGATTTAATAAACGTACTATTAAAAGACTATTTGATTTTGCACGACACTTTTTTGGTAGAAAATTTAACGATAACATGCCGTCGGAGCTACCGACTACTGGCATGCACAAAAAGCGCAGGGACAAGGACCGACAGCCCAGGCCTAAGCCCATTTCCGAGGCCTCTGTAGATCCGGTCTCCGGTTATCAGTGAGGCTCCGACGCAGCCTCTGACTACCGCAGTTCTGGAACCCGAGACCGCTACAGATATTTTGACGGAATGTACTAGGCCAACGCAGCCTTTTACTTCAGGCCCTTCCGACGATTTACCTTCCAAGGACATTGGTACTTCTGAAACGCCATCGGTTTCTGAAGGTGATGTCCTTCAAGGATGCATCTGCAGTTCTTACAAATGGGTTGTCCTGTCGTCAGGCAGCCCTTCGATCGGCCGGATTCCAAAGTCTGGGTCTGGCCTAGGCTGGTGTCGCACTTCACCCGACGTCATCTCTGCTGGTCTTCGGGTATAAAGGCATCAGCCGATGCCATTTTCCTCAGTCTTTCTTGCCGCGTGGCGCCCGAAGCAGAAGCTGTTCGCAAGTGCCGGTCGGTCAGATCCAGAGATTACTACTACCGAATACTACTTCGAAGACTTCTAAAAAGCTAAGTACCCCGTTGGGGACTCTCTCTTGCCTCAGCCGATGTCAGAAAAAGTGAATAACTGTTTAACTTGTGGGAAACAAATACCTCATAAAGATTTCCACTCTTACTGCTTACCTTGTTTAGGCCCAGACCACGACGTAGCAGCCTGTTTAGCCTGTGCTTCCTTCAACCGACGAACGCTTAGGCGTCGGTCGGAGTTTGCTGAACAGTTTTTCGGCTCAGATTTTGCGTACATTATGCCGTCGGATCCTCCGACTTCTCAAATTGTTAAGAAACGCAAAGAAAGACCGACACTCGCGGTCCGCGGTTTCGGCCGAAACCACGGTTAAGCAAACCGCGAGTGTCTGTTTCGGCCGAAACCGAGCAAATGGGTCAATCTTCAGCCGAATCCATGACTACTACCGAGGCCCCTGCTACCCTAGTTGAATCGGCCTCTGAAATTTTGCCTACTAATGTGGTTTCTCTAGAATTATCGGACACCATCCCTTTGGATGTCTCTACCCCAGCACGTGGTGCTGCTAGGCCTCCTGCAGCCATGTCTATAAAGGCCTTTGCCAGGGCTAAAGCAGCCAAAACTACTAAGTCTGTGCCTGTTAAGCCCCCCTCTCACAGGCCCAGTTCCAGTTCCCAAATGCTTACTCTGGCAGAGGATCTCATCTCTTTAATAAGGGGATCCCAATCTCACCCAGACAGGGCCTCTCAACCTCCAGAAAAGAGACCTAGAGCAGAGCCCCCTGAGCCAGTGTCCTCAGATGACTCTTCTGATGATTCAGACAATACAGACCATCCAGAGGCTCCTTTTTCTACTTATGAAGATTCCGATGCTGAAGAATCTATACCTTCTGCCTCTCCACCAGCGGAATTTTCCTTTGGGGAAACCTTAACATGCCATGAGAGAGCAATTCCAATGGCAGGGACAAGATTTCTCAGATTCAAGAAAAAGGCTTAGGACCTTTCTACACTTACCGCAACATAGGCCCTTAGCTATACCTCCAGTTCTTCCTGTTGTGGATGATGCATTCAATGATGCTTGCACTGCTCCTGATACTTTACCTCCAGCCCCTGCCAAGCCCGATAGGTTTTACAGGGTACCGGACACTCATCACCACTTATACAAGGCTCCTCTTGCAGATCCTGAGACTATCTCCCAGGGGCCTAAGGCAGTAGCCTCGACCTCAGCGAAAAACCCTCTCCCTTCTGAAAGGTAATCCAGGTCCTTAGAGAGATGGGGTAAAAAAGTATACACCTCTGCTACTCTCTCAGCTAGAGCTTTGAGCTGTCAGTTTCATATGATCCAATACCAAGAGTTTATGCTTGATCAGTTAACTAAGAAACTGTCCTCTGATGATTCCTTAGATAAGAAATATGTTTTAGAAATGGTGAATAACATTCAGCAGGTTAGTAACCATTCTTTAAAATGTGGCTATGATTCACTGGAGGCTTCATTTAGATCAGCCATGACTGGCACAGTTATAAGAAGGCAAGCATGGTTGAAAGAGCAGGTCTTGCCGGATCATGTTAAAACAAAGCTATTAGATGCTCCTATGGATAAGGTCAGTCTATTTGGTCCTCCTGCCCAACAAGTAATGAAGAAAATGGAAGAGAAGGCAAAATCTGTACAAACAGTTAAAGATTTCTTACAGGTTCAGCCCCCAAGGTTTAGCAGGAACTGGCCTTCATATATATATATATATATATGTGTGTGTGTGTTTTTGTCTTTTTTTTTTTGTGTTTTTATATATATATATATATATCTATATATATATATATTTTTGTTTTTGTATATGTTTTCTTTTATTTTTTTTTTTTGTATATTTTTTTTTTTTTTTTTTTTTTTTTTTTTTTTTTTTTTTTTTTTTTTTTTTTTTTTTTTTTTTTTTTTTTCTTTTTTTTTTTTTTTTTTTTTTTTTTTTTTTTTTTTTTTTTTTTTTTTTTTGTTGTTGTTTTTTTTTTTTTTTTTTTTTTTTTTTTTTTTTTTTTTTTTTTTTTTTTTTTTTTATAATATATACTTTGTTGTTTTTAAATTTAAAAAATTTAATTTTTGGGTTTTTTGGGGTATTTTGTTTTTGTGTATAAAATTTAAATTTAATAATTAAAATTTAAATTTTGGGGGTAAAAATTTTATTTAAATTTTTCCTTAAAATATTTAAATATATGTTTATTTATTATTAAATATAAATTATTTATTATAATAATATTTTTTATAGTGATTTTAATATTATATTGTTTTAAGATTTGTTATAAAATAAAAAGGAAAATTTTTGGTAAATAAATTTTTTTAATTTATTTTTTAAATGTGGGGGGATGTTGTAATTTTTTATTAATAATATTGAAATGTTAAATTTATTATTAAAAAATTTTAAAAAAAAATAATGGAAATTTGGCCTTTTTCGGCCCAAAAATTTGGGGCTAGCCCCTCTTCCCCTGGATTCCAAGCCAGCGGGAGGAGGGGAAAAACAACTTTCCCTTACATAAAAATTTTAAAACCCTTTTTCATTTTTTTTTTAAACCCGACTACTGGGCCCTTTTTAAAAATTTTACCAAACCGGGGACCAAAGAGCACCCCAAAAACCCTTAAAAAACAGGCAAAAAAACCCCCTCAAGTGTCCAACCCTTTAACCCCTTTGGGCCAAACAAACCCAACCACCTGTCTTTTAAAAACCCAAAAAAAAAAATTTTTTTCCCCCTTTCCCAAACTTTTTGGAGGGTTCCAGTAATTTTCCCTGCCCCGGGTTTTAAATTTTGGCCCTGTGCCCCCATTTCTTTTCCAGAGGAAAATTTTTTACTAAACCAGGGGGAGTGGGGAAGCCCTGGGGCTCCTTGGCCTCAGAAAAGGGAAAGAGCCTTGAATTTGTCCCCAGGGCATTTTGACCCCTGCCAAAAAAAGCGGGTTTACCTTACCCGTTCCCAAAATGGGGGAAAGTGCCGGTTTAACAATTTTAAACTTTGGGCTTCCAAAGGGGACCCCAAAACTTTCCTTTAAATCCCTTCCTCAAAGTTTTACGGTTCATTTAGGGGGTTTTCCCCCAATTTTAAAACCTCTTGACCCCCAAGTGCCTTTTTAAAGGCAAGGCCCCAAATTTTTAAACCTAACCACCCTTTTGAAAAAACCCCAAAAAAAAAACCCCAAGGGTAACCCCCCCAAAAACCAAAGTTTTTTCAACCTTTCAAGATGGGGGGGACTTGAAGGCCCTTCTCAGTTAAGGGGAAAAATTTTAAAATTTTCTTCCCTTGAAAAGAAAACCCTTTCCTCCTCCCCCAAAAAAAAAATCAGGTTTTACCCCAAAACAGGCGGCCCCCCAAAAACCCGGAAAAACCCAAAGAAAGGAGGAGGGGAAACCAAAAATTCCCACCCAAAAACCCAAAACCTAAAATTTTCATCCCATCACCAAAAACCATCCAGGTTGAAAAAATTAAAACCAAAAGGGGCCCAAAACGCCCCAAAAATTTACCATTTCGGGCCAAAACCCTGCAAACTGGGAACCCACATGGTTCCCAAAACCCCCTTGGGGGGAAAAAATTTTTCCCAAACACCATCATTGGTGACTTTAAAACCCAACCCCCTAAATGATGGGAACACAAAACCCCCAAAGCCCAAACCTCCTGGGCCCAAAAGCCGGAAAAATAAACTAAAATTTTGCCAGGGGGAACCCCTGGGGCACCCCCCCACAAAAAAGGAGAAAAATCTTGATTTTTACCCAACAGGGAGCCCCCCAATTTTCCCAACCCCCCAAAGAATATCCCCTACGGTAAGTTTGATCACAAACAATTTTTCCTGGGGCCCTTAAAATCCGCCCCCCGGGGAAATGAAAAAGCCACGTGTTTTCCAAGGGGGCTTCCATTTTAAAAACCCTGGGTTGGTTTTCCTTTAACCCCAAAGGCCGGGCGGTTAAATTAAAAAAACCCCCCCCTGAACAAAAAAAAAACAAAATCCCTTCTAACCGGGCCAACCTAAAGGTGCAGGATAAAGGCCCCTTCCCAAGGAAAAAAAAGATTCTTTGTCCCAAAAGGCAAGGCCCCCTGGGG